>NW_025334628.1:0-300000 GCF_014858855.1 Bufo gargarizans | reverse complement strand
CTAGAGGAGGAAAGAGGGGTCTGGAGGAGGACAGATGTTCCTGGAGGAGGGACAGAGGTGCATGGAGGAGGACATAGGGGCTTGGAGAGAGGTCAGGGAAGCCTGGAGGGAGGACAGATGGGTCTGGAGGGAGGACAGAGGGGCCTGGAGGGAGGTCAGAGGAGCCTGGAGGGAGGACAGATGGGTCTGGAGGGAGGACAGAGTGGTCTGGAGAGGACAGAGGGGTTTGGAGGGAGGACAGAGGGGTCTGGAAGGGGACAGAAGGGTCTAGAGGGGGACAAAGGGGTCTGGAGACGTACAGAGGGGTCTGGAGAGGACTAAGGGGTCTGTAGAGAGGACAGAGGGGTATGTAGAGGACAGAGGAGCCTAGAGGGTGGATTAAAACAGAGGTATCCAGAAAGAGGATAGAGGTGCCTGGAGGGAGGACAGAGGAGCATGGAGGAGGACAGATGAGCCTGGAGGAGGACAGAAGGGTCTGGAGGAGGAAAGAGGTGCCTGGAGAAAAGACACAGGGACCTGGAGGACGGACAAAAGGGTCTGGATGAGGACAGAGGCGACTGGAGGGGGAGGACACAGAAGCCTGAAGTGAGGTCAGAGGAGCCTGGAGGAGGGCAGAGGTATCTTAAGGGAGGGCAGAGGGGCCTGGGGGAGGACAGAGGAGCCTGGGGGAGGATAGAGGAGTCCGGAGGGAGGACAGAGGGGCCTGGAGGGAGGACGGAGGAGTCGGGAGGAGAACAGAGGAGTCTGTAGGAGGATAGAGGTTACTGTAGGAGGACAAAGGAGCCTTGAGGAGGACAGGGTTGCCTGGAGGAGGGTCAGAGGGGTCTTGAAAGTACAAAGGTGTTTGGAGGGAGGACACAGAGGCCTGGAGGCAGGTCATAGGAGCCTGGAGGAGGACAGATGGGTCTGGAGGGAGGACATAGGGGTCTGGAGGGAGGACAGAGGGGATTGGATGAGTACAGAAGTGCTTGGAGGTAGAACAGAGTAGCCAGGAGGGAGGACAGAGGTTTGTGGAGGGAGGACAGAGGTGCATGGAGGAGGACAGATGAGTCTGGAGGGAGGACAGAGGTGCCTGAAGGCGGACAGAGGGGTCTGAAGGGAGGGCAGATGGGTCTAGAGGGGAGATAGGAGCCTGGAGGGAGGACAGAGGAGCCTGGAGGGAGGACATAGGAGCCTGTAGGGAGGATAGAGGTGCCTGGAGGGAGGACAGAGGTGCCTGGAGGGACGACAGAGGAGTCTGGAGGAGTGACAGAGGGGTCTAGAGGTAGGACAGAGCAGTCTGGAGGGAGGATAGATGAGTCTGGAGGGAGGATAGATGAGTCTGGAGGGAGGATAGATGAGTCTGGAGGGACGACAGAGGAGTCTGGAGGAGGACAGAGGAGGACAACGGGGTCTAGAGGGAGGACAGAGTGGTCTTGAGGGGGACAAAGGAGTCTGGTGGGAGGACAGAGGGGTCTGGTGGGAGGACAGAGGAGCCTGGTGGGAGGACAGAGGAGCCTGTAGCCATAGGGATGACAGAGGAGTCTGGAGAAGGACACAGGCGTCTGGAGGAGGACAGAGGGGTCTTGAGGGACAACAGAGGACCCTGTAGGGAGGATAGAGGTGCCTGGAGCAGGACAGAGGGGTCTGGATGGAGGACAGAGGTGCCTGGAGGGAGAAAAAAGGAGTCTGGAGAGGACAGAGGAGTCTGGAGGGAGGACAGAGGGGTCTGGTGGGAGGACAGAGGAGCATGTAGGGAGGACAGAGTTGCCTGGAGGGAGGACGGAGGGGTCTGGAGGGAGGACGGAGGGGTCTGGAGGGAGGACGGAGGGGTCTGGAGGAGGACCTAGGGGTCTGGAGGGAGGACAGAGGGGTCTTGAGGGAGGACAGAGGGGCCTGGAGGGAGGACAGTAGGGTCTGGAGGTTGGACGGAGGGGTCTGGAGGAGGACCGAGGGTGTCTGGAGGAGGACCGAGGGGTTTGGTGGAGCACCCAGGGGTCTGGAGGAGCATCCAGGGGTCTGGAGGGAGGACAGAGGGGCCTGGAGGGAGGACGGAGGGGCCTGGAGGGAGGACGGAGGGGTCTGGAGGGAGGACGGAGGGGTCTGGAGGGAGGGCGGAGGGGTCTGGAGGGAGGACGGAGGGGCCTGGAGGAGCACCCAGGGGTCTGGAGGAGGACAGAGGAGTCTGGAGGGGACGCAGCGGAGGTCCTGCGAAACAGCGGAAGGACGGATCCGACAGGAAAACCAGCCTGCCGGATCCGTCCTGCCGCAAGTGTGAAAGTACCTTTAGATACAATGTATCAGCGCTATGAGTGAGTCTGGACATTGTAACAAACCCTCAGCTATGAGAATTATTAAATTCAGCCACTGAATGTGATATTTCCAGTCACTGACAGCAAGCAGAGGCACAAAGACTATTGGAAAGCCGCAGAGTTCTAGGGATGAAATATCTGTAGTCAATTTCCATAAAACTTTGTTATAATACTGTACGCAGCGAGCGCGCCTCATCCAACCTTTAGTGACTGGAGACTTTCCTCCTGTTTCCTGACAGAAGCCTCCGAGGCATTAAATATGGCAGAAACCCAAAAATTACTCAGCCGCCCAGGGAGGGGGAGGGGGCAGTTAACTCTTTCACTGAAGGAGCGGGGTGGAAAAAATGCTAGTCCTGTGCCATCACTATTAGTATAATCCAGTGCCTCGTGCCTCCTCCCGTCAAGTTAAGAGTCACTCCCTTATCCCAGCCCCTCTCAGAAACACAACAAGTCCTGCAGAGACGGGTGAGTGAGAGCGGGGGGGGGGGGGGGGGGTAACTGAGGAAGAGACGGGTGAGGGCGGGGGGGTAACTGAGGAAGAGACGGGTGAGTGAGAGCGGGGGGGTAACTGAGGAAGAGACGGGTGAGTGAGAGCGGGGGTAACTGAGGAAGAGACGGGTGAGTGAGAGCGGGGGGTAACTGAGGAAGAGGACGGGTGAGTGAGAGCGGGGGGGTAACTGAGGAAGAGACGGGTGAGTGAGAGCGGGGGTAACTGAGGGAGAGACGGGTGAGTGAGAGCGGGGGGGGTAACTGAGGGAGAGACGGGTGAGTGAGAGGCGGGGGGGTAACTGAGGAAGAGACGGGTGAGTGAGAGCGGGGGGTAACTGAGGAAGAGACGGGTGAGTGAGAGCGGGGGTAACTGAGGAAGAGACGGGTGAGTGAGAGCGGGGGGTAACTGAGGAAGAGACGGGTGAGTGAGAGCGGGGGGTAACTGAGGAAGAGGACGGGTGAGTGAGAGCGGGGGGTAACTGAGGAAGAGACGGGTGAGTGAGAGCAGGGGGTAACTGAGGAAGAGACTGGTGAGTGAGAGCGGGGGTAACTGAGGAAGAGACGGGTGAGTGAGGGCGGGGGTAACTGAAGAAGAGACGGGTGAGTGAGAGCGGGGGGTAACTGAGGAAGAGACGGGTGAGTGAGAGCAGGGGGTAACTGAGGAAGAAACGTGTGAGTGAGAGGCGGGGGGGTAACTGAGGAAGAGACGGGTGAGTGAGAGCGGGGGGGGGGGTAACTGAAGAAGAGACGGGTGAGTGAGAGCGGGGGGGGTAACTGAGGAGAGACGGGTGAGTCAGAGCGGGGGGTAACTGAGAAGAGACGGGTGAGTGAGAGCGGGGGGGTAACTGAGGAAGAGACGGGTGAGTGAGAGCGGGGGGGTAACTGAGGAAGAGACGGGTGAGTGAGAGCGGGGGTAACTGAGGAAGAGACGGGTGAGTGAGAGCGGGGGGGTAACTGAGGAGAGACGGGTTAGTGAGAGCGGGGGGGTAACTGAGGAAGAGACGGGTGAGTAGATGCGGGGTAACTTGAGGAAGAGACGGTTGAGTGAGGGCGTGGGGTAACTGAAGAAGAGACGGGTGAGTGAGAGCGGGGGGTAACTGAGGAAGAGACGGGTGAGTGAGAGCAGGGGTAACTGAGGAAGAAACGGGTGAGTGAGAGCGGGGGGTAACTGAGGAAGAGACGGGTGAGTGAGAGCGGGGGGGGGGGTAACTGAAGAAGAGACGGGTGAGTGAGAGCGGGGGTAACTGAGGAAGAGACGGGTGAGTCAGAGCGGGGGGTAACTGAGGAAGAGACGGGTGAGTGAGAGCGGGGGGGTAACTGAGGAAGAGACGGGTGAGTGAGAGCGGGGGGGTAACTGAGGAAGAGACGGGTGAGTGAGAGCGGGGGTAACTGAGGAAGAGACGGGTGAGTGAGAGCGGGGGGGTAACTGAGGAAGAGACGGGTGAGTGAGAGCGGGGGTAACTGAGGAAGAGACGGGTGAGTGAGAGCGGGGGGTAACTGAGGAAGAGACGGGTGAGTGAGAGCGGGGTAACTGAAGAAGAGACGGGTGAGTGAGAGCGGGGGGTAACTGAAGAAGAGACGGGTGAGTGAGAGCGGGGGGTAACTGAGGAAGAGACGGGTGAGTGAGAGCGGGGGGGGTAACTGAAGAAGAGACGGGTGAGTGATGGCGGGGGTAACTGAAGAATAGACGGGTGAGTGAGAGCGGGGGTAACTGAGGAAGAGAGCGGGTGAGTGAGAGCGGGGGGTAACTGAAGAAGAGACGGGTGAGTGAGAGCGGGGGGGTAACTGAGGAAGAGACGGGTGAGTGAGAGCGGGGGTAACTGAGGAAGAAACGGGTGAGTGAGAGGGGGGGGTAACTGAAAAAGAGACGGGTAAGTGAGAGCGGGGGGTAACTGAAGAAGAGATGGGTGACTGAGGGCGGGGGGTAACTGAGGAAGAGACGGGTGAGTGAGGGCGGGGGTAACTGAGGAAGAGACGGGTGAGTGAGAGCGGGAGGTAACTGAAGAAGAGACGGGTGAGTGAGGGCGGGGGGTAACTGAGGAAGAGACGGGTGAGTGAGAGCGGGGGGGTAACTGAGGAAGAGACGGGTGAGTGAGAGCGGGGGGTAACTGAAGAAGAGACGGGTGAGTGAGAGCGGGGGGTAACTGAAGAAGAGACGGGTGAGTGAGAGCGTGGGGTAACTGAGGAAGAGACGGATGAGTGAGAGCGGGGGTAACTGAGGAAGAGACGGGCGAGTGAGGGCCGGGAGTAACTGAGGAAGAGACGGGTGAGTGAGGGCGGGGAGTAACTGAGGAAGAGACGGGTAAATGAGAGCGGGGGGTAACTGAGGAAGAGACGGGTGAGCAAGAGCGGGGGGTAACTGAGGAAGAGACGGGTGAGTGAGAGCGGGGGTAACTGAGGAAGAGACGGGTGAGTGAGAGTGGGGGGTAACTGAGGAAGAGACGGGTGAGTGAGAGCGGGGGGTAACTGAAAAAGATACGGGTAAGTGAGAGCGGGGGGTAACTGAGGAAGAGACGGGTGAGTGATGGAGGGGGGTAACTGAGGAAGAGACGAGTGAGTGAGGGCGGGGGTAACTGAGGAAGAGACGGGTGAGTGAGAGCGGGGGGGGTAACTGAAGAAGAGACGGGTGAGTGAGGGCGGGGGGTAACTGAGGAAGAGACGAGTGAGTGAGGGCGGGGGTAACTGAGGAAGAGACGGGTGAGTGAGAGCGGGGGGTAACTGAAAAAGAGACGGGTGAGTGAGAGCGGGGGGTAACTGAGGAAGCAACGGGTGAGTGAGGGCGGGGGTAACTGAGGAAGAGACGGGTAAGTGAGAGCGGGGGTAACTGAGGAAGAGACGGGTGAGTAAGAGCGGGGGGGTAACTGAAGACGAGACGGGTGAGAGTTTGGGGTAACTGAAGAGGAGACGAGTGAGTGAGAGCAGGGGGGTAAATGAAGAAGAGACGGGTGAGTGAGGGTGGGAGGTAACTGAAGATGAGACGGGTGAGTAAGAGCGGGGGTAACTGAAGAAGAGACGGGGGTGAGTGAGAGCGGGGGTGACTGAAGAAGAGACGGGTGAGAGTGGGGGTAACTGAAGACGAGACGGGTGAGTGAGAGCGGGGGGTAACTGAAGAAGAGACGGGTGAGAGTTTGGGGTAACTGAAGAGGAGACGGGTGAGTGAGAGCGGGGGGTAACTGAAGAAGAGACGGGTGAGTGAGGGGCGGGGGGTAAATGAAGAAGAGACGGGTGAGTGATGGAGGGGGTAACTGAGGAAGAGACGGGGGAGTGAGGGCGGGGGGTAACTGAGGAAGAGGCGTGTGAGTGAGGGGGGGTAACTGAAGAAGAGACGGGTGAGTGAGAGCGGGGGGGTAACTGAGGAAGAGACGGGTGAGTGAGGGTGGGAGGTAACTGAAGAAGAGACGGGTGAGTGATGGAGGGGGTAACTGAGGAAGAGACGTGTGAGTGGGGGGGTAACTGAAGAAGAGACGGGTGAGTGAGGGTGGGAGGTAACTGAAGAAGAGACGGGTGAGTGAGAGCGGGGGTACTGAGGAAGAGACGTGTGAGTGGGGGGGTAACTGAAGAAGAGACGGGTGAGTGAGGGCGGGGGGTAAATGAAGAAGAGACGGGTGAGTGATGGAGGGGGTAACTGAGGAAGAGACGGGTGAGTGAGAGCGGGGGTAACTGAAGAAGAGACGGGTGAGTGAGGGCGGGGGGTAACTGAGGAAGAGGCGTGTGAGTGAGGGGGGCTAACTGAAGAAGAGACGGGTGAGTGAGAGCGGGGGAATAACTGAAGAAGAGACGGTTGAGTGAGAGCGGAGGGTAACTGAGGAAGAGACGGGTAAGTGAGAGCGGGGGTAACTGAGGAAGAGACGGGTGAGTGATGGAGGGGGTAACTGAGGAAGAGACGGATGAGTGAGGGTGGGAGGTAACTGAAGAAGAGATGGGTGAGTGATGGAGGGGGTAACTGAGGAAGAGACGGGTGAGTGAGGGTGGGAGGTAACTGAAGAAGAGACGGGTGAGTGAGGGCGGGAGGTAACTGAGGAAGAGACGGGTGAGTGATGGAGGGGGTAACTGAGGAAGAGACGGGTGAGTGAGGGTGGGAGGTAACTGAAGAAGAGACGGGTGAGTGATGGAGGGGGTAACTGAGGAAGAGACGTGTGAGTGGGGGGGTAACTGAAGAAGAGATGTGTGTGAGGGTGGGAGGTAACTGGAAGAAGAGACGGGTGAGTGATGGAGGGGGTAACTGAGGAAGAGACGTGTGAGTGAGGGCGGGGGGGTAACTGAACAAGAGACGGGTGAGTGAGGGCGGGGGGTAACTGAAGAAGAGACGGGTGAGTGAGGGCGGGGGGTAACTGAAGAAGAGACGGGTGAGTGAGGGCGGGGGGTAACTGAAGAAGAGACGGGTGAGTGAGAGTGGGGGGTAACTGAAGAAGAGACGGGTGAGTGAGGGTGGGAGGTAACTGAAGAAGAGACGGGTGAGTGATGGAGGGGGTAACTGAGGAAGAGACGGGTGAGTGATGGCAGGGGTAACTGAAGAAGAGACGGGTGAATGAGAGCGGGGGGTATCTGAAGAAGAGACGGGTGAGTGAGGGTGGGAGGCAACTGAAGAAGAGACGGGTGAGTGAGAGCGGGGGTAACTGAAGAAGAGACGGGTGAGTGAGAGCGGGGGCGGTAACTGAAGAAGAGACGGGTGAGTGAGAGCGGGGGCGGTAACTGAAGAAGAGATGGGTGAGTGAGGGCGGGGGTAACTAAAGAATAGACGGGTGAGTGAGGGTGGGAGGTAACTGAAGAAGAGACGGGTGAGTGAGGGTGAGAGGTAACTGAAGAAGAGACGGGTGAGTGAGGGTGGGAGGTAACTGAAGAAGAGACGGGTGAGTGAGAGCGGGGGGTAACTGAAGAAGAGACTGGTGAGTGATGGTGGGGGTAACTGAAGAAGAGACGGGTGAGTGAGGGCGGGGGGGTAACTGAAGAAGAGACGGGTGATTGAGGGCGGGGGTAATTGAAGAAGAGATGGATGAGTGATGGCGGGGGTAACTGAAGAAGAGATGGGTGAGTGAGGGCGGGGGGTAACTGAAGAAGAGACGGTGTGAGTGAGGGCGGGGGGTAACTGAAGAAGAGACGGGTGATTGAGGGCGGGGGTAACTGAAGAAGAGACGGATGAGTGATGGCGGGGGTAACTGAAGAAGAGACGGGTGAGTGATGGCGGGGGTAACTGAAGAAGAGACGGGTGATTGAGGGCGGGTGTAACTGAAGAAGAGACGGGTGAGTGATGGCGGGGGTAACTGAAGAAGAGACGGGTGATTGAGGGAGGGGGTAACTGAAGAAGAGACGGATGAGTGATGGCGGGGGTAACTGAAGAAGAGACGGGTGAGTGATGGCGGGGGGTAACTGAAGAAGAGACGGGTGATTGAGGGCGGGGGTAACTGAAGAAGAGACGGATGAGTGATGGCAGGGGTAACTGAAAAAGAGACCAAACAACTCCTCCCACTGCTCCACACAGCATCTTTCACTGCTCTATACAACTCCTCCCACTACTCTGTACAACTCCTCCCACTTCCCCATACAGCCTGTCCCATACAACTCCTCCCACTTCCCCATACAGCCTGTCCCATACAACTCCTCCCACTTGCCCATACATCCCCTACAACTACCCCACACAACTTTTCCCACTGCCCCATACAACTTCTTCCACTACTCCATTAATCCCTCCCACTACTTTATACAGCCCCTCTCACTACCCCATACAACTCCTCCCACTACTTCATACAACTCCTCCTATTACTTCATACAACTCCTCCCACTAACCCATACAGCCCCTCCCACTACTAAATGCAACTCCTCCCACTACTCCATACAGCCCTCCCTCTACTTCATAAAGCCCCTCTCACTACCCCATACAACTCCTGCCACTACTTTATACAACTCCTCCTAGTACTTCATACAACTCCTCCCAGTACTTCATACAACTCCTCCCACTACTTCATACAGCCCCTCCCACTACCCCATACAACTCCTTTCACTACTTCATACAGCCCCTCCCACTACTCCATACAACTCCTCCCACTACCCCCTACAGCTCCTCCGACCTGCAGTGTGCGCCTCTATCCAGGGCCCTTTAAGTGATACTGTGGATGGTACCCAGGTGTAGGAATGCCAGTGTGGTGGTGGGTGGCCTAATGTCCCTTAATGTTGGTGCACGTGTCACGGTGCTCCTACCTGGATACGCTGGACCCTAGGCGTTGGCTCCGCAGCAAATAAAAATGGGGTTGCTGATGAAGGGATGGAGAATAAATTGAGTCCAGACCTTGTGATGACCTTGTGATGAGAATAAACGCTTCTCCAACACAACTTACAGGCTTTGTCTTGGTTTCCAGCAGGCGTTGGCATTAACTGTGGCAGGCAAACTCCTCTGCTACATCTGCTGCTCTCTAGCTCTGCTGTGCTAACAGGATAATGGTAGGATTTAGCTTTAGCTGTATGCTGTACTTTGCTTCTGTAGTATTCTCTAGATCAGTACCAGGGAACTCTTTCTCCTCCTGGCTTCTGAGGCTTCAGGCTTTGGCCTCTGTGTCCAGCAGAGCTGAAGGTGCTCTAGCTGGCCCAGACAGGGCTTGTCCGACAGGGACGAGCACCTGCTGCACAACCTCCCTTGGCAGGGGTAAAAAGTGAACTAACTCCTCACTAACTAGTCCCTCCTTCTCTTAGGGCTCATGCACACAGCCGTCACCCGGCCATGGCTGTATTGCGGCCCACACACAGCGGGTCCGCAATACACGGGCACCGGCCGTGTGCACCCCGCACCACAGATCCAGACCCATTCACTTGAATGGGTCCACAATCCTGGAGGTTCGGTGGGGTGCGGAAAGGAGGCAGGGATCGGAAGCACTAGTAGTGCTTCCATGGGTTTTCTGTACATGCCTCTGCACCGCACAAAAGTAGTGCATGCTCTGTCGGGAACAGATCGCGGACACCATTCAAGTGAAAGGGGCCGTGATCCGGTGGCAGCTGCCCCATGGTCGGAGTCCGTGCAGTTTGCGGTCCGCAGCATGGGCCCGGCCAGCACGCGGTCATGTGCATGAGCCCTTAGGGAGAGCTAGAATGGAAAGAAGGGTTCCATTCTAGGAAAAATAGCTCTACCACTGTTGCCGCCACCTGCTGGTGAACCAGGCACATTACAGTTGAACAAAATGAATACAAATTTTGCAAGACCTAGAAATTAATACACAGGATGACATATGGTTAACCATAGGAGACAGTAGCAAGGTGCAAAGGTGGTAATCCCAATCTGGGGCGTTACACTCCCACTACCCCACACAGCCCCTCCCACTGCCCCCTACAACTCCTCCCACTAATCCATACAACTTTGATTCTGGACTGATTGTTTTGTCTTTTAGATATATCTGGACCTGGTGCCTCGTGCCTCCTCAACATGACATCCACAGGTAATTTACTGGTGTTCATACTGCAGACGTACCTGCCTAGAACTGACCAGCTGATCACTGTGGACCTCATGGCACCCCAAGATGTCTTCCTGTTCAGGAAACCCTACAGCCTACAAGATGACCAGGCAAGGAGATCAGCCAGGCCAGAACTGCAGACACAAGCTGAAGTCACAGCATTTAGGAGAACACATCTCGTCGAGGAATCTGGAGATGTACATCTCATAGAGTAACCTGGAGATGTCCATCTCCTACAGAAATCAGGAGATGTCCATCTCCTGCAGGAACCTGGAGATGTACATCTCCTAGAGGAACCTGGGAGTGTCTCATCTCATAGATGAAACCCGGAGATAAAGATGTCCAGCTCTTAGAAGAACCTGGATATGTCCGTCTTCTAGATGGATCTGGAGATGTCCATTTCCTAGACCCGCTAACCTCCGGAAATCCAGCTGTGGTAAAACTATGACTCCCAGCATGCAGTCTTGCTTGGCTGTTTTTAGAACTCCATAGAAATGAATGGAGCATGCTGGGAATCGTAGTGTCACCACAGCTAGAGTGCCGGAGGTTAGCCAT
Organism: Bufo gargarizans; assembly: GCF_014858855.1. Classification (NCBI taxonomy): domain Eukaryota; kingdom Metazoa; phylum Chordata; class Amphibia; order Anura; family Bufonidae; genus Bufo; species Bufo gargarizans. The sequence continues at coordinate 289,229 of NW_025334628.1, read as the reverse complement.
CACTGTCCTAGACGAACCTGGGGGTGTGCTTCTAATAGGAAAACATGAAGTTTCCATCCTGGAAGGAACCTGGAGATGTCCATCTCACAGAAGAACCTGGCTATGTCTAGCTTTTAGGCCTCATGCACATGTCCGTTGTTTTGGTCCACATCTGAGCCGCCGGACCCATTCACTTCAAAGGGGCTGCAAAAGATGGGGCTGCAAAAGATGCGGACAGCAGTCCGTGTGCTGTCCGCATTCGTTGCTCCGTTCTGTGGCCTGGCTAAGAAAATATTACATGTCCTATTCTTGTCCGCACTTTGCAGTCAAGAATAGGCATTTATATTAAAGGCTGTCCATGCCGTTCTGCAAATTGCGAAACGCGCACAGACGCCATCTGTCTTTTGCGGATCTGCGATTTGCGGACCGCAAAAACCACCACGGTCGTGTGCATGAGGCCTTAGAGGAACCTGAAAGTGAAGAAGCTGTTTCTCAGTAGAAGACAATGCTGCCCAGTGTACAGATATTTAGAAGGTCTCGAAGTTAGAATGATACGGGTTACTAGCTTAAATAGTATGAGAATGACCTGGTAAAACATTCTCAAACCGGGAATGGCAGGCGTTAACCACCATCATCGGGTCCTCTCCATTTACTGTATCATGAATGTTCTGGTCTCTAGAACTTCTTATTTAGTCTCCCCACTCTTTCTAGATACACGACCAGCCCACACTAAGGTTTCTGATGAGCCCCCGAGTTACAATCTGATTACACCATATGCACCCCCGGTTACCATCCCACCATCTGCCCCACCAAGTTTTCAAATGGACACTGCAATAGTGAAAGGCATTTCCCCAGGCATGGAGCATCTCCTCCAGGTAAGAGACCTTCTTCACTCAAAGTGACATCCACCGTATGTTCTACACATGCTGCTCAGTAACGCCCATCATCCATCCCAAGATGTCTATTGTCCGGTGTCTTAAATGTCCTTCCCACTGTGAATGTTCATCATCGTTGTCCTGGGTTCAGAGGCTGTAGAACATTGGAGGTCATCTATGAGGAGTCCATCTGAGGCCCTCTTGTGCCTTCCTGCATTCTCCCCTGGCTCTTCTGTCTGTCTCCGCAGTCTGCCTCCTCTGCCTGTCTCTTCTGTCCGTCTGTCTCCCTGGTCTGTCTCTTCTGTCCGTCTGTCTCCCTGGTCTGTCTCTTCTGTCCGTCTGTCTCCCTGGTCTGTCTCTTCTGTCCGTCTGTCTCCCTGGTCTGTCTCTTCTGTCCGTCTGTCTCTTCTGTCCGTCTGTCTCCCCGGCCTGTCTCTTTTGTCTGTCTGTCTCCCCGGCCTGTCTCTTCTGTCTCCCCGGCCTGTCTCCTCTGTCTCCCCGCTCTCCTGGGAGTTGTAGTGCCCTCCATACCTCCTCTCACTAATGACAGGTTTTCTGTTTCAGGTTAACCAATTAATGGTGAAAGAGAAATGTAAGAAAATATATTTATTAAAGATAAATCTGCTCTGTATCCCTGAGTGTCTGGAGGACTAGTGTCTAATGGTTCCACTGAGCTCTGGTCCCTGGTGTCCAGTGGTGTAATAATATAGTCCCTGGTGTCCAGTGGTGTAATAATATAGTCCCTGGTGTCCAGTGGTGTGATAATACAGTCCCTGGTGTCCAGTGGTGTAATAATATAGTCCCTGGTGTCCAGTGGTGTGATAATACAGTCCCTGGTGTCTAGTGGTGTAATAGTATAGTCCCTGGTGTCTGGTGGTGTAATAATCCAGTCCCTGGTGTTTAGTGGTGTAATAATCCAGTCCCTGGTGTCCAGTGGTGTAATAATCCAGTCCCTGGTGTCCAGTGGTGTAATAATATAGTCCCTGGTGTCTGGTGGTGTAATAATCCAGTCCCTGGTGTCCAGTGGTGTAATAATCCAGTCCCTGGTGTCCGGTGGTGTAATAATCCAGTCCCTGGTGTCCAGTGGTGTAATAATCCAGTCCCTGGTGTCCAGTGGTGTAATAATCCAGTCCCTGGTGTCCAGTGGTGTAATAATATAGTCCCTGGTGTCCAGTGGAATCTTCCTTGTACAGTAGTTCAGTTGAGTGTTTGTTGTGTAATAATATATTCCATGGTGTCCAGTGGTGTAATAATCCAGTCCCTGGTGTCCAGTGGTGTAATAATCCAGTCCCTGGTGTCCAGTGGTGTAATAATTCAGTCCCTGGTGTCCAGTGGTGTAATAATCCAGTCCCTGGGGTCCAGTGGTATAATAATCCAGTCCTTGGTGTCCAGTGGTATAATAATATAGTCCCTGGTGTCCAGTGGTGTAATAATCCAGCCCCTGGTGTCCAGTGGTGTAATAATCCAGTCCTTGGTGTCCAGTGGTATAATAATCCAGTCCCTGTTGTCCAGTGGTGTAATAATATAGTCCCTGGTGTCCAGTGTTGCAATAATCCAGTCCTTGGTGTCCAGTGGTGTAATAATCCAGTCCCTTGTGTCCAGTGGTGTAATAATCCAGTCCCTTGTGTCCAGTGGTATAATAATCCAGTCCCTGGTGTCCAGTGTTGCAATAATCCAGTCCCTGGTGTCCAGTGGTGTAATAATCCAGTGCCTGGTTTCCAGTAGTGTAATAATCCAGTCCCTGGTGTCCAGTGGTGTAATAATCCAGTCCCTAGTGTCTGATGGTGTAACAATCCAGTCCCTGGTGTCCAGTGGTGTAATAATCTAGTACCTGGTGTCCGGTGGTGTAATAATCCAGTCCCTGGTGTCCAGTGGTGTAATAATCTAGTACCTGGTGTACTGTATTGTATAATATAGTCCCTGGTGTCTGGTGGTGTAATGGATTTTTACACCACTGGACACCAGGGACTGGATTATTACACCACTGGACACCAGGGACTGGATTACTGGGAGCGGCCACTTGTCATTATTATTTGGGTCTGTACTAGCACTGGTGGTCAGTGGGCCGGGTGCAGGGTAACTGGTGAGCATCCTCTACACCAGGGGGCACAACCTGCGGCCCTTGATGCCTCCAACCACATGTATCTTTCATGTATTGTCCCATTGGATCCTAGAAGCAGACAGTAGTGATGTATACTGTATGTACAATACGCCATTACCTCCTTTAAGTTTTATTTTTTGGCCCTTGGAATTGGTTCAGGCTGACAATGTGGCCCCCAGCCAGTAAAGGTTGGGCACCCCTGCTCTAGACTGTTAGTTTTGTAAATCCATTTTGGTGGTCCTGTCCTGCAGTCTAGTGGTTAGTGCTGGCTCTCAGTGTTTTGGTGGTCCTGTCCTGCAGTCTAGTTGTTAGTGCTGGCTCCCAGTGTTTTGGTGGTTTAGTCCTGCAGTCTAGTGGTTAGTGCTGGCTCAGTGTTTTGGTGGTCCTGTCCTGCAGTCTAGTGGTTAGTGCTGGCTCCCAGTGTTTTGGTAGTCCTGTCCTGCAGTCTAGTGGTTAGTGCTGGCTCTCAGTGTTTTGGTGGTCCTGTCCTGCAGTCTAGTGGTTAGTGCTGGCTCCCAGTGTTTTGGTGGTTTAGTCCTGCAGTCTAGAGGTTAGTGCTGGCTCCCAGTGTTTTGGTGGTCCTCTCCTGCAGTCTAGTGGTTAGTGCTGGCTCTCAGTGTTTTGGTGGTTTAGTCCTGCAGTCTAGTGGTTAGTGCTGGCCCCCAGTGTTTTGGTGGTTTAGTTCTGCTGTCTAGTGGTTAGTGCTGGCTCCCAGTGTTTTGGTGGTCCTGTCCTGCAGTCTAGTGGGTAGTGCTGGCTTCTAGTGGTTTGGTGGTCCTGTCCTGCAGTCTAGTGGTTAGTGCTGGCTCTCAGTGTTTTGGTGGTTTAGTCCTGCAGTCTAGTGGTTAGTGCTGGCTCTCAGTGCTTTGGTGGTTTAGTCCTGCAGTCTAGTGGTTAGTGCTGGCTCTGTGTTTTGGTGGTCCTGTCCTGCAGTCTAGTGGTTAGTGCTGGCTCCCAGTGTTTTGGTGGTCCTGTCCTGCAGTCTAGTGGTTAGTGCTGGCTCTCAGTGTTTTGGTGGTCCTTTCCTGCTGTCTAGTGGTTAGTGCTGGCTCTCTGTTTTGGTGGTCCTGTCCTGCAGTCTAGTGGTTAGTGCTGGCCTCCAGTGTTTTGGTGGTTTAGTCCTGCAGTCTAGTGGTTAGTGGCTGGCTCCCAGTGTTTTGGGTGGTCCTGTCCTGCAGTCTAGTGGTTAGTGCTGGCTCTCAGTGTTTTGGTGGTCCTTTCCTGCAGTCTAGTGGTTCAGTGCATGGCTCTCAGTGTTTTGGTGGTCCTTTCCTAGCACGTCTAGTGGTTAGTGCTGGATCTCAGTGCTTTTGGTGGTCCTGCGTCTAGTGGTTAGTTCTGGGCTCTCATGTGTTTTGGTGGTCCTGTCCGGCAGTCTAGTGGTTCGTGGCTGGCTCTCAGTGTTTTGGTGGTCCTTTCCTGCAGTCTAGTGGTTAGTGCTGGCTCCCAGTGTTTTGGTGGTTTAGTCCTGCAGTCTAGTGGTTAGTGCTGGCTCTCAGTGTTTTGGTGGTCCTGTCCTGCAGTCTAGTGGTTAGTGCTGGCTTCTAGTGTTTTGGTGCTCCTGTCCTGCAGTCTAGTGGTTAGTGCTGGCTCTCAGTGTTTTGGTGGTCCTGTCCTGCAGTCTAGTGGTTAGTGCTGGCTCTCAGTGTTTTGGTGGTCCTTTCCTGCAGTATAGTTGTTAGTGCTGGCTCTCAGTGTTTTGGTGCTCCTGTCCTGCAGTCTAGTGGTTAGTGCTGGCTCTCAGTGTTTTGGTGGTCCTGTCCTGCAGTCTAGTGGTTAGTGCTGGCTCTCAGTGTTTTGGTGGTCCTTTTCTGCAGTCTAGTGGTTAGTGCTGGCTCCCAGTGTTTTGGTGGTTTAGTCCTGCAGTCTAGTGGTTAGTGCTGGCTCTCAGTGTTTTGGTGGTTTAGTCCTGCAGTCTAGTGGTTAGTGCTGGCTCTCAGTGGTTTGGTGGTCCTGTCCTGCTGTCTAGTGGTTAGTGCTGGCTCCCAGTGTTTTGGTGGTTTAGTCCTGCAGTCTAGTGGTTAGTGCTGGCTCTCAGTGTTTTGGTGGTTTAGTCCTGCAGTCTAGTGGTTAGTGCTTGCTCTCAGTGGTTTGGTGGTCCTGTCCTGCTGTCTAGTGGTTAGTGCTGGCTCTCAGTGTTTTGGTGGTTTAGTCCTGCTGTCTAGTGGTTAGTGCTGGCTCTCAGTGTTTTGGTGGTCCTGTCCTGCAGTCTAGTGGTTAGTGCTGGCTCTGTGTTTTGGTGGTCCTGTCCTGCAGTCTAGTGGTTAGTGCTGGTTTTCAGTGTTTTGGTGGTTCTGTCCTGCTGTCTAGTGGTAAGTGATGGCTCTCAGTGTTTTGGTGGTCCTGTCCTGCAGTCTAGTGGTTAGTGCTGGCTCTCAGTGTTTTGGTGGTTTAGTCCTGCAGTCTAGTGGTTAGTGCTGGCTCTCAGTGCTTTGGTGGTTTAGTCCTGCAGTCTAGTGGTTAGTGCTGGCTCTCAGTGTTTTGGTGGTCCTGTCCTGCAGTCTAGTGGTTAGTGCTGGCTCCCAGTGTTTTGGTGGTTTAGTCCTGCAGTCTAGTGGTTAGTGCTGGCTCCCAGTGTTTTGGTGGTTTAGTCCTGCAGTCTAGTGGTTAGTGCTGGCTCTCAGTGTTTTGGTGGTCCTGTCCTGCAGTCTAGTGGTTAGTGCTGGCTCTCAGTGTTTTGGTGGTCCTGTCCTGCAGTCTAGTGGTTAGTGCTGGCTCCCAGTGTTTTGGTGGTCCTGTCCTGCAGTCTAGTGGTTAGTGCTGGCTCTCAGTGTTTTGGTGGTCCTGTCCTGCAGTCTAGTGGTTAGTGCTGGCTCCCAGTGTTTTGGTGGTCCTGTCCTGCAGTCTAGTGGTGAGTGCTGGCTCTCAGTGTTTTGGTGCTCCTGTCCTGCAGTCTAGTGGTTAGTGCTGGCTCTCAGTGTTTTGGTGGTCCTGTCCTGCAGTCTAGTGGTTAGTACATCTCGGTGTCCTCCGGCCTCATCCCCTGCAGCCCCTGTTGTGTCTCAGGCTCTAGAGCAGAGTTCAGACCAGACTGTCGGTCTCTGTAGATGTGGCTTATTTTCAGTGTCTTCTGCACTGGGTTCTGATTATGGTTCTGACTCCCGGTGTCTTCCCTCCAGTCTCGGTGTCGCAGGGCTGGGGCTTCTCCTTTGAAGTGCTGAATCTGGTTGGTCAGCGACTATTCCAGGCGGAGCAGAACGTGGTGTGCTGCGGACCCCTCTATGATGTCAGGATACGAGACAACAGCAACAACGAGGTCCTGCATCTGCTGGAGAACTGCGGCTGCACCTGCACCCGGGAGGTGAGGCTGGAAGTGTCCGCGGGGTGTGGGGCACTGTCTCCTGGTCACTGCAGATTACAGGGTCCCCAACAGTCACCCTTGTATTCCTGACACCCCGCGTCCCCTGAGATCTGCCACCGTAATGTGTGGCGCCCTCTGATGGGCACATCAGAGATTACAACAGGTACTGAGAGGTCGATAACCTGACACCATGATCGTCTTCTTCCAGATGGAGGTGCACGGCCCCTCGGGGCAGCTGATCGGATTCGTCAAGGGTGCATTGGAACAATCTGGTCACCCACCTGTCATTGATGAATACCTCCAAGCAGGTCACCCTCATCATCCTGGGGCCCAGCTTCCAGAACAGCATCTTCGGCAACGTCGGCTTTGAGGTAAATATAGAACAAAACTGTAGGGTGATATAGATAGAAGAGAGCTATGAGCCTGCCCCTCCCACTGTAGGGTGATACAGACAGAAGAGAGCTATGAGCCTGCCACTCCTCCTGCAGGGTGATACAGACAGAGGAGAGCTATGAGCCTGCCCCTCCCCCTGCAGGGAGATACAGACAGAAGAGAGCTATGATCCTGCCCCTCCTCCTGCAGGGTGATACAGACAGAAGAGAGCTATGAGCCTGCCCCTCCTCCTGCAGGGTGATACAGACAGAAGAGAGCTATGATCCTGCCCCTCCTCCTGCAGGGTGATACAGACAGAAGAGAGCTATGAGCCTGCCCCTCCTCCTGCAGGGTGATACAGACAGAAGAGAGCTATGAGCCTGCCCCTCCTCCTGCAGGGCTATACAGACAGAAGAGAGCTATGATCCTGCCCCTCCTCCTGCAGGGTGATACAGACAGAAGAGAGCTATGAGCCTGCCCCTCCTCCTGCAGGGTGATACAGACAGAAGAGAGCTATGAGCCTGCCCCTCCTCCTGCAGGGTGATACAGACAGAAGAGAGCTATGAGCCTGCCCCTCCTCCTGCAGGGTGATACAGACAGAAGAGAGCTATGAGCCTGCCCCTCCTCCTGCAGGGTGATACAGACAGTAAGAGAGCTATGAGCCTGCCCCTCCTCCTGCAGGGCTGATACAGACAGAAGAGAGCTATGAGCCTGCCCCTCCTCCTGCAGGGTGATACAGACAGAAGAGAGCTATGAGCCTGCCCCTCCTCCTGCAGGGTGATACAGACAGAAGAGAGCTATGAGCCTGCCCCTCCTCCTGCAGGGTGATACAGACAGAAGAGAGCTATGAGCCTGCCCCTCCTCCTGCAGGGTGATACAGACAGAAGAGAGCTATGAGCCTGCCCCTCCTCCTGCAGGGTGATATAGATAGAAGAGAGCTATGAGCCTGCCCCTCCCCTGCAGGGTGATACAGACAGAAGAGAGCTATGAGCCTGCCCCTCCTCCTGCAGGCTGATACAGACAGAAGAGAGCTATGAGCCTGCCCCTCCTCCTGCAGGCTGATACAGACAGAAGAGAGCTATGAGCTTGCCCCTCCTCCCTGCAGGGTGATACAGACAGAAGAGAGCTATGAGCCTGCCCCTCCCCCTGCAGGGTGATACAGACAGAAGAGAGCTATGAGCCTGCCCCTCCCCCTGCAGGGTGATACAGACAGAAGAGAGCTATGAGCCTGCCCCTCCTCCTGCAGGGTGATACAGACAGAAGAGAGCTATGAGCCTGCCCCACCCCCTGCAGGGTGATACAGACAGAAGAGAGCTATGAGCCTGCCCCACCCCCTGCAGGGTGATACAGACAGAAGAGAGCTATGAGCCTGCCCCTCCTTCTGCAGGCTGATACAGACAGAAGAGAGCTATGAGCCTGCCCCTTCCCCTGCAGGGTGATACAGACAGAAGAGAGATATGAGCCTGCCCCTCCCCCTGCAGGGTGATACAGACAGTAGAGAGCTATGAGCCTGCCCCTCCTCCTGCAGGGTGATACAGACAGAAGAGAGCTCTGAGCCTGCCCCTCCTCCTGCAGGGTGATACAGACAGAAGAGAGCTATGAGCCTGCCCCACCCCCTGCAGGGTGATACAGACAGAGGAGAGCTGTGAGCCTGCCCCTCCTCCTGCAGGCTGATACAGACAGAAGAGAGCTATGAGCCTGCCCCTCCTCCTGCAGGGTGATACAGACAGAAGAGAGCTATGAGCCTGCCCCTCCCCCTGCAGGGTGATACAGACAGAAGAGAGCTATGAGCCTGCCCCTCCCCCTGCACGGTGATACAGACAGAAGAAAGCTATGAGCCTGCCCCGCCCCCTGCAGGGTGATACAGACAGAAGAGATCTATGAGCCTGCCCCTCCTCCTGCAGGGTGATACAGACAGAAGAGAGCTATGAGCCTGCCCCTCCCCCTGCAGGGTGATACAGACAGAAGAGAGCTATGAGCCTGCCCCGCCCCCTGCAGGGTGATACAGACAGAAGAGATCTATGAGCCTGCCCCTCCTCCTGCAGGGCGATACAGACAGAAGAGAGCTATGAGCCTGCCCCTCCCCCTGCAGGGTGATACAGACAGAAGAGAGCTATGAGCCTGCCCCTCCTCCTGCAGGGTGATACAGACAGAAGAGAGCTATGAGCCTGCCCCTCCTCCTGCAGGGTGATACAGACAGAAGAGAGCTATGAGCCTGCCCCTCCTCCTGCAGGGTGATACAGACAGAAGAGAGCTATGAGCCTGCCCCTCCTCCTGTAGGCTGATACAGACAGAAGAGAGCTATGAGCCTTCCCCTCCTCCTGCAGGGTGATACAGACAGAAGAGAGCTATGAGCCTTCCCCTCCTCCTGCAGGGTGATACAGACAGAAGAGAGCTATGAGACTGCCCCGCCCCCTGCAGGGTGATACAGACAGAAGAGAGCTATGAGCCTGCCCCTCCTCCTGCAGGGTGATACAGACAGAAGAGAGCTATGAGCCCGCCCCTCCTCCTGCAGGGTGATACAGACAGAAGAGAGCTATGAGCCTGCCCCTCCTCCTGCAGGGTGATACAGACAGAGGAGAGCTATGAGCCTGCCCCTCCTCCTGCAGGGTGATACAGACAGAAGAGAGCTATGAGCCTGCCCCTCCTCCTGCAGGGTGATACAGACAGAAGAGAGCTATGAGCCTGCCCCTCCTCCTGCAGGGTGATACAGACAGAAGAGAGCTATGAGCCTGGCCCTCCTCCTGCAGGGTGATACAGACAGAAGAGAGCTATGAGCCTGCCCCTCCTCCTGCAGGGTGATACAGACAGAAGAGAGCTATGAGCCTGCCCCTCCTCCTGCAGGGTGATACAGACAGAAGAGAGCTATGAGCCTGCCCCTCCTCCTGCAGGGTGATACAGACAGAGGAGAGCTAGGAGCCTGCCCCTCCTCCTGCAGGGTGATACAGACAGTACAGAGCTATGAGCCTGCCCCTCCCCCTGCAGGGTGATACAGACAGAAGAGAGCTATGAGCCCGCCCCTCCCCCTGCAGGGTGATACAGACAGAAGAGAGCTATGAGCCTGCCCCTCCTCCTGCAGGGTGACATTTTTCAGGCGTTTCTCCCATCTCTGTCTCCCAGGTGAAGTCTCCGGATGAGCAGCATGTGGTGGGGATGATACGGAAGGAGACTGATCATCTTCTGCTTACTTTTCCATTGGACCTGGAGGTGACAATGAAGGCCATGTTGTTGGGCTCCTCCTTGTACCTGGTGAGTAGTTGTCTCCATGTTTGATGAGGGTGACCTTCAGGGTGAGCAGAAGATGAGTCGTGATGGTCGGTAGGATTGGTCTCTTAGTGAGAACACAACTCCATCCTGAGGTCATGGCACCCACGGTACGCACAGCGGTGATAGATGAGAGTCTTGGACAGTGTTAGGAGACTGGAGGAAGACAGAGGAGTCTGGAAGATGAGAATAGATGGGTCTGGAGGAGGACAGAGGAGTCTGGAAGATGAGAATAGATGGGTCTGGAGGAGGACAGAGGAGTCTGGAGGATGGGGATAGATGGGTCTGGAGGAGGACAGAGTAGTCTGGAGGATGGGGATAGATGGGTCTAGACCAGGACAGAGGAGTCTGGAGAGAGCAGAGGAGTCTGTAGATTGGTGACAGAAGGGTCTAGAGGAGCATAGAGGAGTCTGGGGACAGAGGAGTCTAGAAGAGAACAGAGGAGTCTAGAAGAGAACAGAGGAGTCTGGCGGAGAACAAAATCGTATTCAGGGATAGGTCACGGTTAGGGCAGGTTGAAATTGTGGTCCGAGGTCAGAGCAGACAGCAATGGGTCAATACAGTAATTAGACAGAGGTCAGGTCAGGCATTAGAGAAGCAAAGTCAGGAATCGAGCAGAGGTCAGTACATAAAAAACAACCACAGGCAAAAAAGTTGACCACACACCATTGCAGGGACTAGCTAGCTGGATGAACCTATTGCTCAGGCATATTCTCAAATAGGAAGATGCCTTAAGTATTCCAGGATTGCCTGCCATTGGCTGGTGAAGATTAGTATTGTGTGTTAGAACTTTAAGGTGGTTACCCTATAGGTAGACTAGAGAGGCTAAGCCTCAAAACACAGGCCACGGCCTGCAACAAGAAATCGAACGTGGCAGGTGTGGACCTCAGGAACAGCATTGGCATTAGCCACATGGTAAAGTAGGGTGGTGGTTGGCACGGGCCACCGGTCTAACATCTAGCAGTCACCAATCTCTCACCAACCCAAAAGTAGTCTGTGAGAGCGTTCTTGTGGCAAGACCCAGTGTGTAATCAGACCACACCTGTAACTACGTATCTGCCTGAGCCATAACCGTAGGGCGCTATTACTATCTGAGGCGGGGTTACTTTGTGAGTGCGTGGCTCTTTCTTCTCCTTATTGTCTTCCTCTTTTCCCTCTTCTCCTGATTTTTCCTTTGCCTTTTCCTCTCATCTTCCCATTCCTCCTCTGATCTTTTTCCCCATCACACTTCACCACTAATCCTTCTCACTTCTTCCTCCTGCACCCATAACTATTCTTCTTTCTCTACCGTTCCCTCTGTTTTTGTTTTTGCTTTCCCCTTCTTCTGCAATAGATTTCTCTTCCTATCCTTTTTCTTGGCCTCTTCCCCTCCACTTACTCTCTCCACTTCTGCTTTCCTCCTCCTTCTTTCTCCTGTTCTTTCTCTATTCTCTTCCCTCTATTCTCCTCCTCCTTCCTTTCCTCCTCTTCCCCTTTCTTCTTCTCCTTTTCCCATTCCCTCTACATCTTCCTTCTTCTTCTCCTCTTTCCCTTTTCTATGTCTTTCCAACATCTTCCCTCCTTCCTTCTCCTTTCCCTGTCCTTTCTCATCTTCTGCTCCCACTCTTTCCACTTCCATTTTCTCTACTTCCCCTCCTCTCCCTACATCCACTTTCTTCTCCCCACATCTCCAACCATTCTTCTTTATCCTCCCCGTTTCTTCTACATCCTATTCCTTTATCCCCTTATTTCCTCTTCCCCTTACCTTCTACTGTTGCCCTCCCCTTTCTCCTATTCACTTACCCTTCCTCTTTTCATCTTTCTCTATCCCCTTTCCATTTTCCCTTTCACTCTCTTCTTTTCCTTCTTCTCTTTTATTTACTTTCCTTCCACTTCCTATTTCCATTCCCCTCCTCCTCTTTTTTATCTTCTGCCCTTCTCATAATCCTCCTTTTCGCCTTCAGCTTCTCGCATAATCTTCTACCTTGCCTTCTCCTTTTCCCCTTCCCCTCCTCTATTACCTCCCCCCTCTTCCTCCCTGTCCCCTTCTACCCCCCTCCTTCTTTTCCGCTTCCACTCTCTCTCCCCCCTTCCTTCCTCTATTCCTTCCCGGTCATCTTCCTCTATCCTCCTTTTCTCTCTTACTTCTCCCTTCTATTCCTCTATCACCCTTCCTTTCCTCTTCTCTTCCTCTTCTTCCTCTCTCCTTTCCCCATCCTCTGTCCCTCTGCTTTCTTTTCCTCTTCCTTTCTCCCCTCTCCTTCTATCCCCTCTTCCATTATTTCTTCCTCCATCCCCTTCCCTTCCTCTCTTATCCCTCCTTTTTCTCTATCCCATTCTAACCTAACCCTCCTCTTCCCTTCCTATATCTTTTCTCCCTCCTCTTCATCTATCCTCCTTCTATTCCTTCCCCCTCACTTTCTCTATCCCCCTTTCTTCACTTCCTTCTTCCTGCTCTTCATCTTTCCTCCTTTTGTTCCTTCTCCCTCCTCTTCCTCAATAGCCAATCAGAAGTCTGTTGTAACATCATGTGATTGGTATCAGGCGCAGCATTAAAGGACATTTCAAGATTCATCCATTAAAGGAAAATATCACCGCACCCGAGAAATGAACCAATAAAACCTACAGTGAAAGGGTCATAAACCCGGTGTTACAGTATGAAGTACAGAGTCAGTCTGCTGAACACCTGCAGATGATGTATCATGGATCTCCAGGAGCTTCTCCTGAACATGCAGGAAGTCCTCTCACCACCCCGACCATCAGACTCATCTCTGCTTGTGCATAGAGTCCTGGGGGGGGTAGGACAGTGAGGGCGTATAGACAAGTCAGCATGAAAAAATGTCTATCCTCTTCCTCTATACCCTCTCCCTCCTCTTCCTCTATACCCCTTCTTTTATTCCTCCCCCCCCCTCTTCCTCTATCCCCTCCTTTTCTTCTCCCTCCTTTTCCTCTCCCCCTTCCTCTATTCCTTCTCTCTCATTTCATCTATCCCCTCCTTCTCTCTTTCCTCTATTCCTTCTCCCTCCTCTTCTTTTATCACTTCCCCCTCCTATTAATCTATCCCTCCCTACCTCTATTCCTTCTCCCTCCTTCCTCTATCCCCTCCTTCTCTTTCTCTCCCCTTCCTCTATTACTTCACCCTCCTTCCTTTATCCCCTCCACTCCTCTTCATCTATCCCCCTTCTTCCATTCCTTCACCCTCCTCCTTCCTCTATCCCCTACTGTACCTCTCCCATCCTCTTCCTCTATCCCTTCCTTCTCCTCTTCCTCTCCCCCTTTCTTCTATTCCTTCTCCTTCCTCTATCCCCTCATCTTCCTCCTCTTCCTCTCCCCTTCTTATTCTCTATCCCCCTTTCTTCTCCTCTTCTTCTCCTTCCCCTATTACTTCCTCTATCCTCCACTCTTCCTTAATTCTGCTTTCTCTATCCCCTCCTTCTCCTCTTCTTCTATTCCTTCTCCCTCCTCTTCTTTTATCTCTTCCCCCTCCTATTAATCTATCCCTCCCTACCTCTATTCTCCTCTTCTATCCCTTCTTCTATTCCTCCCTTCTCTTCATCTATCCCCTCCTTCTCCTCTTCTTCCTCTATTTCTTATCCCTCATTTTCTCTACCCTTCTCTTCCTCTCCCTATTCCTATATTCCTTCTCCCTCCTCTTCCTCTATCCCCCTACTCCTCTCCCCCGTCCCTTCCTCCATTTGTTTTCCCTCCTCTTTTTCTATACCCTCCTTCTCCTCTTCCTCTCCCTCTTGCTCTATATATTTTACCTCCTCTTCCTCTACCCCCTTTTCTTCCTCTATTTATTCTTCTTCCTCTATCCACTCCTACTCCTCTTCCTGTTAACCCTTCCTTTATTCCTTCTCCTTTCTCTGCCGCCCTTCCTCTATCACATTGTATGTGTCCCCTCCTTTTCCTCTATTCCTTTCAACTCCTCTTCCTGCCTCCCCTTCCTCTCCCCTTCTCTTCCTCTATCCCCTTCTACTCCTCTTCCTGTCTACCCTTCCTTTATTACTTCTCCTTTCTCTGCCTCCCTTCCTCTATCACCTAGTCTTCCTTTCCCTCCTCTTCCTCTATCCCTTTCTACTCCTCTTCCTGTCTACCCTTCCTTTATTCCTTCTCTTTTCTCTGCCTCCCTTCCTCTATCACCTAGTCCTCCTCTCCCCTCCTCTTCCACTATCCCTTTCTACTCCTCTTCCTGTCTACCCTTCCTTTATTACTTCTCCTTTCTCTGCCTCCCTTCCTCTATCACCTAGTCTTCCTTTCCCTCCTCTTCCTCTATCCCTTTCTACTCCTCTTCCTGTCTACCCTTCCTTTATTCCTTCTCCTTTTCCTGCCTCCCTTCCTCTATCACCTAGTCCTCCTCTCCCCTCCTCTTGCACTATCCCTTTCTACTCCTCTTCCTGTCTACCCTTCCTTTATTCCTTCTCCTTTTCCTGCCTCCCTTCCTCTATCACCTAGTCCTCCTCTCCCCTCCTCTTGCACTATCCCTTTCTACTCCTCTTCCTGTCTACCCTTCCTTTATTACTTCTCCTTTCTTTGCCTCCCTTCCTCTATCACCTAGTCTTCCTCTCCCCTCCTCTTCCTCTATCCCTTTCTACTCCTCTTCCTGCCTCACTTTCCTCTGTTCCTCTCTTCCTCTCCCCTTCTCTTACTCTGTCCCCTCTCACCTTCCTTTATAATGATCAGATTTGACTTTGATTTCCTCTTTCAGGAAAATCTCATTAAATCAAAGAGAAAGGAACTGCAGAGACAAGCACGTAACTGATACTCCTGCAGCACATCTCACCAATGTCCCATGTATGCAGCTACATGTATCTGAGCACCTTCTCCGCAGAGCATCATATATCATCCTCAGCATTGCAGAGCATCACACCCAGCATTCCCAGGGCAATGCTCCTCATACTAACCACTAATACTGCAGAACATCTCACCTGGCTCACTAAATGCTCACACTGAAGAGCATCGACCCACTATACACCTGAGGAATGGTGCCACCGTGGAGGACTGGACGTGGACCCTGGATGGTCATGGGCTGGGAGGTTTAACAAGCCACTGGCCCTTTAAGAGAAACCAGTCTAATATGGATGATGTGTATTGTTCTGACAACCTGCATTCCCAGACAGTGTATGTACCGGATGTGCGATAATGAGCTGTATTATATGTATAAAGGCTGAATAAATGCTGTATCTGCTGCCTGACGCCTCTGAGGATGGCGGGATGTGTCCCAGATCTGGGCGCACCGCTTCTTATTGTGGAGATCCACAGGGGGAGGCCTAACATGCAAAGCTTCATGGAAACTCTTCTCTCCAGCGCCACCTATAGGTAACCCCCTGTAAGTCATTCCTAGACCCGTGAAACATGGCTAGAGGCCAAACCAGAGACCCTCGTGTGTACACAGCTCCAGGGTTTTAACCCTCATCAGTGCGGAACATGCTTGGGCCGTGTGCACTACAAGTACCAGACTCAATATGGATGCAGACAGGGACTCCTGCTGGTTAGTAGTCCAACCCTGTGGTCCCAGGAGACCCCCTCTCCACCCTACCAGGTCCCATCAGCTGGAGGCCCACCAGTACTAGGGAAGCTGCAGGATTCAGTGCGGCCATCAGGTGGCAGTGTCCCTCAGTATTGTACATAGGGGACCTGTTTTTTTTGTTTGTTTTTTGAGAACAAGGCATGAAATATAGCGGACATATAGAATATCCATCCATGTTCATAGAAAACACAAGATGAGAGTATTAGCACGCCCCTATTCACATTTTGATAATGTAACCTAGCTCCAAAAGAGAAAACATCCCTCCGCCCCCCACAAATGAGATCTTATCAGTGAAGTCTTGCGTCTCGGGTTCCACAATTTTAGTATTGGGCCATCTCTCCATTCCCTAGACTCCCAATTTCCCTCCTAGTTGGGCCTCTAGGTACCATGTGCTCTGAGTGAAGGGCGTCAGGTCCCTGATCTCTCCCTCTGACAATGTAGATTCAATGAATTTTCTCCATTTTTTGGTGAACTTACTACTTTCCCTTTCTTTGTACCTTTCCATTTCTATCCTCTCCATGTGGAGCACTTGTGTCATGGTCCCTAACACTTCATCCCACGACGGGGACGTAGTTTGTAACCAACAGTGATGGCCAGTTCGCCAGCGAACATATGCGGGCTGCCATATTTTTTCACAAGTCCGGCGAGGCACAGGTAAGCCCTTACCTGTGCCTGTGCCGCGAGCCGGTCTAAAAACAAATGCGGTCAGCGAGAACAGGCAGTTCCGAGAAGAGCCCGATGAAGGCCCCCGGAGGCTGTTCTCAGAACTGCCTGCTCCCGCTGACCGCACTTGTTTTCAGACCGGCTCGCGCACAGGACAGGTATGGGCTTACCTGTGCCTCGCTGGACTTGTGAAAAAAGATGGCAGCCTGCATGTGTTCGTGGGCAAACAATGCAAACTGGTCATCACTGGTAACCAATGCTTTAGAATAGATTTTTCCCCTGACATGAGCAGTATGTGTATGCCCTTTTCGGCTAGCCCTGGTCCCTCTGCGCCTGTTTGTACCCTGGGTATATAGTGAGGGACGCTCTGCTCTGGTGTCAGTAGCACCTTCACTCCCCAGACTGTCAAAATATATTTCACTGCTTGCGATCAAATTGACTTTAGGTTCGGGCAGCCCCACAGTCTATGTAAGAGACCTGCTCTTGAGAGGGACCATGTGGGGCACTGTCTTAGATAGGGGCATCCTTGTGGGATAGGTTAAAAGCGTAGGTCGCTCTCTGTGCATAATCCTGAACTGGGTCTCTCGCCATTGCTCATTATGCAGGGATTTTCTTACAAATTCGGAACCATCCCTCATCTGCTTGGTTAGGTCTAGGACACCAAGTTCCTCCTCCCAGGGATGCCATGATAGTGTCCCTCAATAGTGTCTCAATATCTCGGAGTCTGGTGTGAAGCAGTGCTGGGAGGTCCCATGGGGCTGCCGGCTGCCGTTCTATACTACCCGCTGAGAGACAGGAGGTGTCCCACAGCCAGTCTTTAGCATGGCGGAACAAGGCCGCCAGGTTGTAGGCGCGTAAGGTTAACTATGCGCAGACTTTTCTTTTTCCATAAAAGTTAATGAATGCTGATTGTAGCCGCCGTGCATCAGTGTGTTTTAGTAAAAGTGGGATGGTTTGTAGGTTTATAGAAGCTTCGAAAAACTAGACATTTTTAAGAGTTGGGCTCTCACATTCAGAGACAGCGGCAAGTCCCCCCCATCTCTCTTGTATTAGTGGAGGGTAATTAGCGGAGTACAGTGCAGCTGGAGATCTCCCAATCTTTACCCCCAAGTAGGCGATACTATCATTTCTCACCTCCGTCCCGCAGTATTGGTTAAGGCCCGATTTTAGTGGTTGAAGGAATAGGATTTGGCTTTTTGCTACATTTATCATCTTGTATCCTGTTACTTTCCATAGTCTAGGAGAGCGTCTAGAATCGGAGATGTTTTAGCAGGCTAGCTTTATCTCTTTATTCCCAGCCTTGATCCCTTCGTACAAGTTTGTTTGCGGTAGGAGCTGGGCTAGGGGTACCAGGGCCACATTAAATAGGAGGGGGGACAAGGGGCACCCTTGTCTTGTCCCATTTCTTAGGTCTATTTTATTGGATAAAACGCCTGGTGTGTATATTTGTGCTTGAGGATTATCGTATATAGCTTCCAGGTAATTTCGGAAGTCACCTGTAACACCCATAGCATCCAAGACCTCATCGAGCCAGGCCCAACTCAGGTTATCAAAGGCCTTTTCGGCATCAATTGTCGAGAGAACTGGGTTTCCCTCAGCGTTCTTGTCCCTCTGCCCGTCTGATATTTGTGACTGCCGAACGACCCTTCATGAATCCTACTTTGTGGTCACCAATCAAATCCGGTAACATTTCCGCTAACCTTTTGGCCAGAATATTTGAGACTATTTTTATGTCTTGATTTATGAGGGAAATTGGTGTGTAGGACCCCGATTGAGACAGGTCTTTTTCTTGTTTTGGAAGCACCTTAATGTATGCTATCTTCTCTGAAGGGGGCAACCCATTACCCTTGAGAATGGAATTATATAAGGATGTCAGCGTCGGTGTTACTTCTCCTATCAGACTCTTGTAAAATTCTTCCGCAAAGCCGTCCAGCCCCGGTGCTTTCCCATTTAATAGGCCCTCAATCGTGGAATTCCTCCTCTGAAATCTCCCTATTTATGGAGGCCAGAGATTCTATCGAAAGAGCAGGTAAATAGATCTTATTTAGAAGTTCTCGAGCTCTGTCGTCTTCATACGGTTCTTGGGTATATAGGGATCTATAGGAGTCGCCCAAACGTTCTATGATAACTTTGGGCTGAGTGCGAAATACACATGTTCCATCTCTAAGGGGTTGTAAATGGGTATGGTTGGTATTGTTTGATAACAATTTGCCGCTTTGTTTCCTGAATCGGAATAAATCTGCTTTTTTGCGTTCCCCGAACCTTTTGGCTCTATTCTCCATGTAGTAGTCAAAACTATGTTTGGCTGTTACCCTTAGTACTTTATGTGCCTCAGTGGGGTCCTGAACAAGCGTGGTATAAGTATCCCTAAGGGATTGTATGGCCTCCTCCAATTTCCTTTGTGCCTCCCTTTTTATCCCAGCTGAATAAGCTATTATTTGTCCCCTCAGTACCGCCTTAGCCGTGTCCCAAAATAATTGGGGGTTATGTTTGTGGGATTCGTTGTCTTGGGAAAATTCCCACCACCAGCCCCTTAATTTGGGTACAAAGTCCTCATCAGTTGTCAAGCGATGCGGTAACCTCCAGATGTAATCCGTTCCGTTCGGAGTGTCGTCCCTAATGTCTATTATTACTGGGGCATGGTCCGATATCACCAAATCGGAGATCTCAACTAACTGGACTTTCAATAGAATATCGGAAGTCGATAGGAAAGCCGGCCGCAGTTGCTGCCTGCTGGGCCGGGAGGTGTGCAGACACCGGGACTAGAGACTGCGCCAAAAATGGGCAACATTGTGCTGAATGGCAGTTCAGTCCAGGCGGTGTGAGGTGAAGCTGGTACGTGCCAGCTTGGTTGCAGCTGGGGACCATGTGATGGACAGGGATAGCAAGGACTATCCTGTGGTTCGCACTGAGGGTGAAACTCCAGTGAGAACTGGGACTTATCAACTTGATGTTAAAAATGTCCCGTTGTTCTGGGGAAAGGGTAACGCTCCTGCAGAACCTGAACCTCTCTATTTAAATGAGAGTGTGACGGAGATACCCATTGCACACAGTGGTGTGAGTGAAATGACCATTGGAAACGATGGTGCAGATAAGGTGCAAGGTGATTGTACCAAGTTTACAGAACTGTATAATGAAAATGTGATGTCATCTGAAATAGGTGATAATCATGACGTGCTTTTCCCGCAGCGATCTGTGATTGGGGAAGAAGCACCCCCTGCTGGTAAAAACGTAATGGATGTAGAAATGCTGATAAATGTTGAGGACATACAGCTGAGAGACCCCACTGTAGACAATGTGGTGGGGCTAGTATATGTACCACCCATACCAGAAGTGGATATGCAGTATCCACAGGGTTCTATGGTTGCTGGGGAAATGTCCAAGGTGGGGATTAGCTCATGTGTGCCCCTAGAGGTCAGGATTAATAATGACATGAGCAGTATATGTGACATATGTGCTGTGACTGATAGCAACTCAGAGGGTGAGGCTGCCATGTCCAGACCCTGCGAAATTCAGGTAGTCACGAGTAGCGACCAGACGACAGTTATACCCGACGTGACGAGAGCTGAGTGGGGAGACGGCAGCCTAGTGTCTGAGACCCATACCCGGGCAGGGGTAGATGACCTGACATGTCAGTACAGCTGCAATCCTGAAGATTTCTCTCTTCACACTGTCCCTAGATATGATAGAGAAGGGACTAGCTGTCTTCAGAGTCACCAAAGAAGACTGCAGTAGAGCCTAAACGAATGGGTGAACCTCTGGAGGGATTGTCAGAAGACGACGAGTCTGGTGAAGATCCCGGTGTCCCCAGTACCTCCAACCTTGATGAGAAAGAGGAGAAGGAGTTCAGAATTGAAGTATATGATGCCATGTCTGAGAAGGCTAACAAAGTAAATAAAGACTCCAAAGGGGACTCAAAGGCTGAAGAAGCTAAGGCCGATGAGATGGAATGGGAGAAATCCTCGGATGTTACAGAGACCAAGGATAAAGCTGAAGAAGGGTCTGCTGAAGTGGGGGGAGCCACTGAAGAAGCAGAAGACCCTGAAACTGAGGCCAAACCTGAAGAAACCACTGCTGAAAAAGAAGCGAGCGGGGGCAAGCATGCTCTTCTGAAGGAGCGCCGTGAAGCCAAGGAGAAGCGAACAGTTCAGTCAAGAGTTGCAGCAGTCCAAGAAAGGACATGAGGAACATGTGCGGGAGCCAGAGATAGTTGTGGGAAATTCCTTACAAGTGTCAGTTGTTGGTAGTAACCTGATGTACAACACTGTCAAGGAGGACGTCTATGACAGAGAAGGGTGTTTAGTAGAAATGCTGCCCCTTGCAGGATGTGAGTGGTATGTAGAAGCGGAGACCCTCGCAGAACTCACTAAGTCCAAGGTTGAGAGGGAAGCCACCAAAAGGGATGGGAAAATTGGTCCGGTGGGTGCAGATGTAATGTATGTCCCGGTCACTGATGTTGCAGGCAATGTAGACCAGATTGCCTGTAATGACAACGAAGTTGAGGTTATGAGGTGTGCGGTGGTACAGGTTGTGATAGATGTTTCCCAATGTAGAAGCTTTGACCCTGGAGGGCAGTTAAGTAAGGTGAAGAGTCCTACGGCCTTTATCGGGGGGGGGGGGGGATATGTGGCAGTGGAGCTGCCAGAGGGCCACATGACGGCCATTGAAAGGGTGTGTCTCACCCAGAGGAGCCTGGGTGAGAACAGAAAAGTCCCGGCAAAGCATGGAAAGGGGGTGTTTGCACCAAGAGTGTGTCACCAAGTGGCCTGGCCTTGGTGGAGTAAAGGCCCTAGATATAGGTGGCCACTAAGCTAGTTGGTGGACACCAAGCTACTTAGTTTAGCTGGCTCCAGCTAGTCTGGGGCTGGCTTTTACTGGGAGCAGGCAATGTGTTGGGTGGGTGCCTGTTCCCCATGCTCCACTCTGGGATTTAAGAATATGCCCATGTCCAGGGATGCTAATTAATCCTGTTGCTGGACTTGGGTGGGGCTCTCAGTCTGAGGAAGGAGCAGGCTGTGCTAAAGCCTGGGGGATCCCGGACCCTCTGACCCTGGGTGGAGTAAGCACTGCAGTGTTTTGGGGGGGGCTAGGTGGTAGACCCGGATCCTGCTAGAGAGGGACTATACTGTTTAGGCAGTGGCCGGACGGCCGAGGATTTGTTTTGGTTGCTGTTTGTGCATGAAGATATAACCTCCTGGTAATTACTTGGAGTCGGGTTCCCACCCCGTATAGTAATAAAAATAGAAAACTCCAGTCGTATTTTTGTCAATTGATATTTTGTTTATTTTGACGTGCGGCTTCAAAGTGACGTTTCGGCCCAGAAGGCCTTTATCAAACTGTGTACAAATACCAATAGAGAAGTGACAATCTTGTGGACATATATACCAACACATGGTCTACACAATTCTACTTGGTATCCATAGGACAATTACTCATCCACAGATTCAATCGTACATGTGTCTACAGTATTACAGTATTAGGATAAAGCAGGAGCTTAGTATAATATACAAGATACAAGGAAAAAAGGCAAAAAAATAAGAAAAAAATACATTAAATTAAAGAAGGGCATAAGAAAAAGAATGAACATTATACTTAGCTCAGCATCGCCAGTTATGGAAGTACATAGAAGCATACATGTTAAGGAGAAGCAATCAGTATTCTTGACTATGGTCTAAAGTTAATTAAAATGTGGGTCCTCTCTATAGGGGACACGTGGAGGAGAGAGAGGATCGGTTTCTAGGTTACGGAGTGTCGAGAGGAATGGGTAGAATGGACCTGGTGTATCTGTGAGCAGTCCTGATAGCAATGTGATGTGGAGAGACTTGCCCTCTGCCGCTGTGGGGAGCTGTGCAAGGCTTGGCGATAGCGTGTGTCCGCACGCCTCTCTGGGGGATGCGCTCTACTTGCTGCTCAGCGCGTCGCTGTGTGCCGGGAGCGTGCCGTCCACCATGCGTTCCAAAGGTCACGTGGTGAGGCGGATGTGGCGTGACATGTGACCGGAAGTGGTGCGTTCCACTACTAGCGTCTGGGTCTAGCCTTAGATACTGAATAGTCGCAATATGTTGGATGTATGAACTAATCGCGATTGGGCCTAGCTTGATAGAGTACTGTGGATCATATATGTATAATGTAAGTGTATGGGGGTGTGTGTTCGAAAACCAATCACAGGGTCTATTAGCAGAATAGGGTGGGGCTTCTAGTGCTATGCCAGTGTAAAGGGGGAATATTAATCACCAATATTATGCGAATATCGATAATTAATATTCCTAAATAGGAGGAGCCGTCTAGTGAAGACTCCGCCTATTTATACCTTTATATAACAATAACAACAATATTTTCGCAATACTTTACACTAATCACTATACTAGCTGCATGCGCCTTACTTACTACCGCTAACAAGTACACACTACACAAAGGGTACAAATATTACGGTATTTATTACAATACACTACGCACGCAATACTGACAACACAACACTAAATATGCAGTACTCAACTACACTACACGTTCCCAAATTCCACCTACAAACTAACTATACAATACACACATACAAGTAATATTAACAATAACCCACCCGTCTGCACTGTCCCTACGGGGTACGACGAAGGGTTAATTAATTGTTTGCAGAGCAGAGGCATGCTCCACAGAGGAACCAAGGCAGGGGATCAGGGTAACCACCAGGGGTTAATCAGGGCTAACCAGGGGTGTATCGGGTTCCAAGGGTCAATAGGGGATCAGGGGATATAGGGTTTGGGTTCCAGGGAACAAGGGGTGTATAGGGTAGGGTTACCAGGGGTTCAAGGGTATCAGGGACCAGGGTCCATAATGGCAGGGAAGGGGTTATATCAGGGTTGTAGGTAAGGGACCAGGGCTATCGTTGGTGGGACAGGGTAGGCAGCAATGCAGGGGTTATTAGGGGTGAGGCACAGTGGGGTATTGAAGGGTTAGGGGTCACCAGGGGTGTTGTGGGATAGGGGTAAATAAGGGGGGGCAATACTTAAGGTCGTCCAGGGGTCTGCTCCGGTCGCAGGACGCACTCTCCTGGGTCCGGTCCTTCAGGAGGGGGCGGCCAGGTACTTCTGTTGAGCGCCGATCGCGCTCTCCTATTCCGGTCCGGTCAGCGCTCCTCTATAAGGTGGGGGGGGGTCCCGATGTCCTGAGCGCCGATGCGCTCTCCAGTGGGGGCCCCGATCCTAACCCCCTCGGAGGGCGAGACGCGCTCCTCCACGTGGGGGCCCAGAGGCTAACTTTCTTCTTGAGTGCCGGGCCGCTGGATATTTAAACCCGGCCGCCCCCATCATCCACGTGGGCCGGCGCAGTGATATGACGTCACTGCGCCGGCCCGCACATCGGGGACGCGCTGCAGACAGGCGGGAGATCCCAAGCACCCCCTGCTGGTAAAAACGTAATGGATGTAGAAATGCTGATAAATGTTGAGGACATACAGCTGAGAGACCCCACTGTAGACAATGTGGTGGGGCTAGTATATGTACCACCCATACCAGAAGTGGATATGCAGTATCCACAGGGTTCTATGGTTGCTGGGGAAATGTCCAAGGTGGGGATTAGCTCATGTGTGCCCCTAGAGGTCAGGATTAATAATGACATGAGCAGTATATGTGACATATGTGCTGTGACTGATAGCAACTCAGAGGGTGAGGCTGCCATGTCCAGACCCTGCGAAATTCAGGTAGTCACGAGTAGCGACCAGACGACAGTTATACCCGACGTGACGAGAGCTGAGTGGGGAGACGGCAGCCTAGTGTCTGAGACCCATACCCGGGCAGGGGTAGATGACCTGACATGTCAGTACAGCTGCAATCCTGAAGATTTCTCTCTTCACACTGTCCCTAGATATGATAGAGAAGGGACTAGCTGTCTTCAGAGTCACCAAAGAAGACTGCAGTAGAGCCTAAACGAATGGGTGAACCTCTGGAGGGATTGTCAGAAGACGACGAGTCTGGTGAAGATCCCGGTGTCCCCAGTACCTCCAACCTTGATGAGAAAGAGGAGAAGGAGTTCAGAATTGAAGTATATGATGCCATGTCTGAGAAGGCTAACAAAGTAAATAAAGACTCCAAAGGGGACTCAAAGGCTGAAGAAGCTAAGGCCGATGAGATGGAATGGGAGAAATCCTCGGATGTTACAGAGACCAAGGATAAAGCTGAAGAAGGGTCTGCTGAAGTGGGGGGAGCCACTGAAGAAGCAGAAGACCCTGAAACTGAGGCCAAACCTGAAGAAACCACTGCTGAAAAAGAAGCGAGCGGGGGCAAGCATGCTCTTCTGAAGGAGCGCCGTGAAGCCAAGGAGAAGCGAACAGTTCAGTCAAGAGTTGCAGCAGTCCAAGAAAGGACATGAGGAACATGTGCGGGAGCCAGAGATAGTTGTGGGAAATTCCTTACAAGTGTCAGTTGTTGGTAGTAACCTGATGTACAACACTGTCAAGGAGGACGTCTATGACAGAGAAGGGTGTTTAGTAGAAATGCTGCCCCTTGCAGGATGTGAGTGGTATGTAGAAGCGGAGACCCTCGCAGAACTCACTAAGTCCAAGGTTGAGAGGGAAGCCACCAAAAGGGATGGGAAAATTGGTCCGGTGGGTGCAGATGTAATGTATGTCCCGGTCACTGATGTTGCAGGCAATGTAGACCAGATTGCCTGTAATGACAACGAAGTTGAGGTTATGAGGTGTGCGGTGGTACAGGTTGTGATAGATGTTTCCCAATGTAGAAGCTTTGACCCTGGAGGGCAGTTAAGTAAGGTGAAGAGTCCTACGGCCTTTATCGGGGGGGGGGGGGGATATGTGGCAGTGGAGCTGCCAGAGGGCCACATGACGGCCATTGAAAGGGTGTGTCTCACCCAGAGGAGCCTGGGTGAGAACAGAAAAGTCCCGGCAAAGCATGGAAAGGGGGTGTTTGCACCAAGAGTGTGTCACCAAGTGGCCTGGCCTTGGTGGAGTAAAGGCCCTAGATATAGGTGGCCACTAAGCTAGTTGGTGGACACCAAGCTACTTAGTTTAGCTGGCTCCAGCTAGTCTGGGGCTGGCTTTTACTGGGAGCAGGCAATGTGTTGGGTGGGTGCCTGTTCCCCATGCTCCACTCTGGGATTTAAGAATATGCCCATGTCCAGGGATGCTAATTAATCCTGTTGCTGGACTTGGGTGGGGCTCTCAGTCTGAGGAAGGAGCAGGCTGTGCTAAAGCCTGGGGGATCCCGGACCCTCTGACCCTGGGTGGAGTAAGCACTGCAGTGTTTTGGGGGGGGCTAGGTGGTAGACCCGGATCCTGCTAGAGAGGGACTATACTGTTTAGGCAGTGGCCGGACGGCCGAGGATTTGTTTTGGTTGCTGTTTGTGCATGAAGATATAACCTCCTGGTAATTACTTGGAGTCGGGTTCCCACCCCGTATAGTAATAAAAATAGAAAACTCCAGTCGTATTTTTGTCAATTGATATTTTGTTTATTTTGACGTGCGGCTTCAAAGTGACGTTTCGGCCCAGAAGGCCTTTATCAAACTGTGTACAAATACCAATAGAGAAGTGACAATCTTGTGGACATATATACCAACACATGGTCTACACAATTCTACTTGGTATCCATAGGACAATTACTCATCCACAGATTCAATCGTACATGTGTCTACAGTATTACAGTATTAGGATAAAGCAGGAGCTTAGTATAATATACAAGATACAAGGAAAAAAGGCAAAAAAATAAGAAAAAAATACATTAAATTAAAGAAGGGCATAAGAAAAAGAATGAACATTATACTTAGCTCAGCATCGCCAGTTATGGAAGTACATAGAAGCATACATGTTAAGGAGAAGCAATCAGTATTCTTGACTATGGTCTAAAGTTAATTAAAATGTGGGTCCTCTCTATAGGGGACACGTGGAGGAGAGAGAGGATCGGTTTCTAGGTTACGGAGTGTCGAGAGGAATGGGTAGAATGGACCTGGTGTATCTGTGAGCAGTCCTGATAGCAATGTGATGTGGAGAGACTTGCCCTCTGCCGCTGTGGGGAGCTGTGCAAGGCTTGGCGATAGCGTGTGTCCGCACGCCTCTCTGGGGGATGCGCTCTACTTGCTGCTCAGCGCGTCGCTGTGTGCCGGGAGCGTGCCGTCCACCATGCGTTCCAAAGGTCACGTGGTGAGGCGGATGTGGCGTGACATGTGACCGGAAGTGGTGCGTTCCACTACTAGCGTCTGGGTCTAGCCTTAGATACTGAATAGTCGCAATATGTTGGATGTATGAACTAATCGCGATTGGGCCTAGCTTGATAGAGTACTGTGGATCATATATGTATAATGTAAGTGTATGGGGGTGTGTGTTCGAAAACCAATCACAGGGTCTATTAGCAGAATAGGGTGGGGCTTCTAGTGCTATGCCAGTGTAAAGGGGGAATATTAATCACCAATATTATGCGAATATCGATAATTAATATTCCTAAATAGGAGGAGCCGTCTAGTGAAGACTCCGCCTATTTATACCTTTATATAACAATAACAACAATATTTTCGCAATACTTTACACTAATCACTATACTAGCTGCATGCGCCTTACTTACTACCGCTAACAAGTACACACTACACAAAGGGTACAAATATTACGGTATTTATTACAATACACTACGCACGCAATACTGACAACACAACACTAAATATGCAGTACTCAACTACACTACACGTTCCCAAATTCCACCTACAAACTAACTATACAATACACACATACAAGTAATATTAACAATAACCCACCCGTCTGCACTGTCCCTACGGGGTACGACGAAGGGTTAATTAATTGTTTGCAGAGCAGAGGCATGCTCCACAGAGGAACCAAGGCAGGGGATCAGGGTAACCACCAGGGGTTAATCAGGGCTAACCAGGGGTGTATCGGGTTCCAAGGGTCAATAGGGGATCAGGGGATATAGGGTTTGGGTTCCAGGGAACAAGGGGTGTATAGGGTAGGGTTACCAGGGGTTCAAGGGTATCAGGGACCAGGGTCCATAATGGCAGGGAAGGGGTTATATCAGGGTTGTAGGTAAGGGACCAGGGCTATCGTTGGTGGGACAGGGTAGGCAGCAATGCAGGGGTTATTAGGGGTGAGGCACAGTGGGGTATTGAAGGGTTAGGGGTCACCAGGGGTGTTGTGGGATAGGGGTAAATAAGGGGGGGCAATACTTAAGGTCGTCCAGGGGTCTGCTCCGGTCGCAGGACGCACTCTCCTGGGTCCGGTCCTTCAGGAGGGGGCGGCCAGGTACTTCTGTTGAGCGCCGATCGCGCTCTCCTATTCCGGTCCGGTCAGCGCTCCTCTATAAGGTGGGGGGGGGGTCCCGATGTCCTGAGCGCCGATGCGCTCTCCAGTGGGGGCCCCGATCCTAACCCCCTCGGAGGGCGAGACGCGCTCCTCCACGTGGGGGCCCAGAGGCTAACTTTCTTCTTGAGTGCCGGGCCGCTGGATATTTAAACCCGGCCGCCCCCATCATCCACGTGGG
Source organism: Bufo gargarizans (assembly GCF_014858855.1). Lineage (NCBI taxonomy): Eukaryota > Metazoa > Chordata > Amphibia > Anura > Bufonidae > Bufo > Bufo gargarizans. Next base: position 261,680 of record NW_025334628.1, on the reverse strand, counting down.
CCGGCGCAGTGATATGACGTCACTGCGCCGGCCCGCACATCGGGGACGCGCTGCAGACAGGCGGGAGATCCTTTGATCTCCCGTCTGTAGCTCTCAGCATTCCGGACATCGCAATGGTAATTGCGATGCCGGAATGCACATAATAGAGGGAGCGAAGGTGTCTCCTCTCTATCATGTTTCATTATCTCCAGCCGGGCTGCAGATAATTAGAACAAAAGGATTCAAATTCATTAGAATTTGAATCCTTTTGAGGTCACCAGAATGACCGGACCTTATCCGGTCATCCTGGCGCCTTTACTCAGAATACATCAATGTGAATGCTTGGGCCACATTCACATTGATGCATCTGGGTCCATGTAGGGGGGGTTTATATATGGCATGGGGATATGACAAGGGGGCATTATATGAATATACATGTGTATTGATGCTTGGGGCACATCCATACACATGTATACATTAATCATACATTCTAAGGGGGATTATATAAGGGGCCACATTCATATATATATAAGGGGGCACAGATAATAAGGGGCACATCACAAGCCCCTACATTATCAGGGGGCCCAAGCCCCTACATTATCAGGGGGCACGGCTCCCAGGGGACACATATTTCCCACAGGGATCACCATGGGCAGACGTGCGCAGATGCTGGGCACATCGTCCCATGATGCTATGTCTAATGTATGCACATATATACCATACATGCCCGCACGTGTTTGCAGGCATGCATGGATATATATGTATACGTCTCAACCGTTCCTCAACAGCCAGAAAAAGGATATCCAGCCATATGTCGTAGCCCGACATTCATTGTGCAACCTACGAAAAAGGAGAAGATACAGGATTAGACATACATAACCGATCTTGTTATGTCATAAGTTAAACCCTCCATCTAACAAATGGGGATTTCATGTGAAACATTGTATTTCATAGTCTCTGTTAAGTCCCTTAGGTTCCAAACAATCCATTTTGTGGATCCAGAAAGCTTCCCGTTTTTTTAATTGTGTGACGCGATCGTATCCTCTCCTGTGGGGTAAGATTTGTTCAATAACCTGGTATTTGAGTTGTGACAGGTGGTGCCCGGCAGTTTCAAAATGGGACGGTACTGGGAGTAAGAGGTTTTGGCGTTGTGCTGACATATGCGGTCCCGTATTTTTTGGGTCGTTTCTCCGATGTAGATTTTACCGCATGGGCACTTCAGTAAGTATACCACAAAGGCTGAATCACATGTGAAAAAGCCTTTTACGGGAAAACTTTTTCCTGATTGGGGATGATGGAAATGAGTCCCTTTTAGGACATTGCTACATTGTTGGCAATGGATACATGGGAAGGTTCCTGTTCTTTGTGTTGTGAGGAACCTTTGTCTTGGAATGGTTTGTGTGGGGCCAATATCCGCCTTGACTAGAAGATCTCTTTGGCCCCACACAAACCATTCCAAGACAAAGGTTCCATAAATTTGGTAGGCCCATTCATTTTTTGGGCAAGGCCCAGATATGCAACAACTTCAATCATACCGCCTGTAACTTTGGGCAATGCCGCCTCCTGCACACCTGTGCCTTGTGCTTTCGGGCCCACCCCAAATCGTCTTGTACCTTGCGGCAGGGGGATTCAGCATGACTAACCAGGGTTGACATGGGGTTCCTGAGTCACTGTCTGGTGGGTCACCCGTCACCGTCTTTCCGTGACTTCCTGGTACAGGGGTTCACCCTGGGGTTCCACACAGGGTTCCTCACCTTGCCCACCTCCTCTTTTGAGTGCAGGAATCTGCTGTCGTCCCCCCTGGATCCGGACGTCATTGACAGATTGCTGGCTCAGGAGCTGGAGAAGGTTTTTCTTATTGGCCCCTTTGCCTGATTCACTGATCCCGTCGGAGGAGTTTTCGCTTAAATATTCCTCTGTGGATCAGGCGATTCAGACAATCATCCGGGCAGGCAGGGGCGTCTGGTTTTAAGCTTCTCCTGATCAGGCCTTCTCTTTGGCAGTGGCACGGTGTCAAGTAGAGAGACGGGTATTACTTTGCCACGAAGCTTACTTTCGGTCCCAAGAGTAGCCCGTGGCTCTTTGACAGGTTCGCTTGGGCCTTGAATTGGATTCTCACCAACATGGTGGGCTGCCAGTCAGTAATCCACTACATGGATGACTTTCTTCTGGTTGAGAATCCGGCTCGGCCCCCTGTGGATCTGCTGTCACTGCTGGCCATATTTGCCAAATTGAATGTCCCTGTAGTGGCCCATAAGATGGAGGGTCCAGATGCTGCTGTCATTTTTTTGGGTGTCCAGCTGGACATGCTGCGCATGCAGGCCAGTTTACCCCAGGATAAATTGGACAGGATCAAGCTCGCCAGCCGCGCCATGCTCCGGGCCGGCTCTGCCACCAGGAGGGAGCTGCAGTCTTTGCTAGGCATGCTTAATTTTGCCATACGTATTATACCGCAGGGCAGGTCCTTCATCTCCAGGTTGCTTGCGCTGCTGCCTTTGGCTCCTGATGCGGAGTCCTTGGTTTGCTTGGACCCATGCACACGAGCGGACCTGGCGATGTGGGAGGAGTTTCTCAGTCGATGGATTTGCCTTGTGTGGTTACCGATGCCGCTGTTTTTGCCCCCCACTGGCTAGCAGCCTCCTGGTCGGAAGAGGTTTTGGAGATTCCAGAATTTTCAAGGGCCTCTTGCCTTTTTCGAAATTTACCCCATCGTGGCTGCGGCCACAGTTTGGGGACACTTGTGGTGGGGTCAAACAGTAACGTTTCTCACTGATAAACAGGCTACCTCCGATATATCAGAGGCCGATCCAAGTCCCTAGTCATTATGTCCTTCCTGAGAAGGCTGCTATGGTTGTCTCTGCAGCATAGTTTCAATAAAGCCCGTTTGGTTATCCCCGGGAGGGGAACACTGCTGCGGATGCACGGTCACGGTTTAATTTCCCCCTTTTTTTCCAACAGCATCCAGAGGCAGACGTTACAGCCACTCCGGTGCCACCTCTCACTGGGCCACCACCTGCCACATCATTGAGAAGTCGTTATCCGAGAACACAAGGAGGGCTTACTCCTCAGCATGGCTCAGGTTTCTAGATTTTCAGGAGAGGTAGAGACTAGACTCGGGCAACATCAAATACTGTTATTCGTATCGTATTGCCACACCAATCTAGGTCTTTCACATAGTACCATCAAGCTGTATTTAGCGAGGGCGCAACATCACATGTCCCTCCAGGACCCCGGCAGGCCATCTCTCTTTTCAGCCTGTTGTGGAAATTTTATTAGGATGTGTATTGTCATCATGTCTCTCAGTGTCAGGTAAACCATTGGAGTGGATATCTTCCCGTGTATGTCCTGTAAAGGACCGTGCGTTTGTTGTCTCTAGTGCGCCTGATCAGCCGCTGGAGATAATGATGCTGTCCTGTAAATAAACCTGCAGGAGGATCATAGTAACTTTATCTGGCATTGATCACTGAGCAAGGATGGATAACGTTACCTCCAGTGGTAATGGTAGGTTATAGGATACATGTGTTTGTTAGCTGGCTATGTTATTCTAAATGCTTGTCTTCCTGTATGTCATCACTTCCTGTATGTCATCACTTCCTGTATGTCATCACTTCCTGTATCCTTGTCTTGGGCCAGCCCCTTTTACACCTTTTGTTTAGTCAATAAAGGACGGACACTGAGCAAGGCGAGGAGATGCTCAGGAGAATTCAATCAAGATGGTAGCACCTGGGTCTGTCTCTGGCTGCGGCTGATGGGAGGGGGAGTTACCTTTTTCCTTACACAAACTTTGATGCGAGTTGATTACAACTATTAATTTTTTCTATAACAAGCCCTTGATTTTAACCCTCAATTGACCACCTACTAAGCATTCTGTATTAAATGAAGGCTATAATTTTCCCTTATAACCATGTTATAAGGGAAAATAATACAGTGAATAGACTTTCTAAACGCACAATATAGAACATGCTGCGATTTTCACGCAACGCAAAAGTGATATGTGAAAATCACTGCTCATGTGAACAGCCCCATAGAAATTAATGGGTCCAGATTCAGTGCGGGTGCAATGCGTTCACCTCACGCATCGCACCCGCGTGGAAATCTCGCCCATGTGAACTAATAAATGTATCCCCTTTCCTACTGAGTGGTTTTTGGCCCCTTATTGCATACAGACCATAGTGACCGTGGCACACCTCAGGGTTAGGTAGGGCTATCCCCTGCATGTAACAGGTACGAATCAGTGGGGCTCAGACTACAAACTACGCCATGTAGTGTACATACAAACAATATCACCAGATAGTGTGTGTGTATAAATAACACAATAAATAATATGAATTACTTAAAATAATACCACGTACTATGCATAGACAGTGTGGGGGTATATAAGGGGTTATTATACAGTGTGGGGGTATATAAGAGGTTATTATACAGTGTGGGGGTATATAAGGGGTTATTATACAGTGTGGGGGTTATTATACAGTGTGGGGGTATATAAGGGGTTATTATACAGTGTGGGGGTATATAAGAGGTTATTATACAGTGTGGGGTATATAAGGGGTTATTATACAGTGTGGGGGTATATAAGAGGTTATTATACAGTGTGGGGTATATAAGAGGTTATTATACAGTGTGGGGTATATAAGAGGTTATTATACAGTGTGGGGTATATAAGAGGTTATTATACAGTGGGGGTATAAGGGTATTATACAGTGTGGGGTATATAAGGGGTTATTATACAGTGTGGGGTATATAAGGGGTTATTATACAGTGTGGGGTATATAAGGGGTTATTATACAGTGTGGGGTATATAAGGGGTTATTATACAGTGTGGGGTATATAAGAGGGTTATTATACAGTGTGGGGTATATAAGGGGTTATTATACAGTGTGGGGGTATATAAGGGGTTATTATACAGTGTGGGGTATATAAGGGTTATTATACAGTGTGGGGTATATAAGAGGTTATTATACAGTGTGGGGTATATAAGGGGTTATTATACAGTGTGGGGTATATAAGGGGTTATTATACAGTGTGGGGTATATAAGGGGTTATTATACAGTGTGGGGGTATATAAGGGGTTATTATACAGTGTGGGGGTATATAAGAGGTTATTATACAGTGTGGGGGTATATAAGGGGTTATTATACAGTGTGGGGGTTATTATACAGTGTGGGGGTATATAAGGGGTTATTATACAGTGTGGGGGTATATAAGAGGTTATTATACAGTGTGGGGGTATATAAGGGGTTATTATACAGTGTGGGGGTTATTATACAGTGTGGGGGTATATAAGGGGTTATTATACAGTGTGGGGGTATATAAGAGGTTATTATACAGTGTGGGGTATATAAGGGGTTATTATACAGTGTGGGGGTATATAAGAGGTTATTATACAGTGTGGGGTATATAAGAGGTTATTATACAGTGTGGGGATATATAAGAGGTTATATACAGTGTGGGGTATATAAGGGGTTATTATACAGTGTGGGGTATATAAGGGGTTATTATACAGTGTGGGGTATATAAGGGGTTATTATACAGTGTGGGGTATATAAGGGGTTATTATACAGTGTGGGGTATATAAGGGGTTATTATACAGTGTGGGGTATATAAGGGGTTATTATACAGTGTGGGGTATATAAGGGGTTATTATACAGTGTGGGGTATATAAGAGGTTATTATACAGTGTGGGGTATATAAGGGGTTATTATACAGTGTGGGGGTATATAAGGGGTTATTATACAGTGTGGGGGTATATAAGAGGTTATTATACAGTGTGGGGTATATAAGGGGTTATTATACAGTGTGGGGTATATAAGGGGTTATTATACAGTGTGGGGTATATAAGGGGTTATTATACAGTGTGGGGGTATATAAGGGGTTGTTATACATTGTGGGGGTATATAAGAGGTTATTATACAGTGTGGGGTATATAAGGGGTTATTATTAGTTTCGGTCAAGCACCAAAGTGCTCGGGTCTTCTGGCCGAACACATCGGGATGCTCGGGTTCTCTACGGAGCACCTGAGTATAATGGAAGTCAATGGGAGAACCCGAGCATTACACCAGGCTAGCCCCTGCTCTGAAGAGGGGAGGGCGCCTGGTTCATAGGAAAAGGTCAGAAAATTATGGAAACACCACCGAAATGGTTCGGGAACAGCATGGGGAGGATGTCTGGATGCATCTTGGACTCCCAGGTCGCTGCTGGGAACGATGTTGTCCGAATAGTACGACACTTTTACAGACTGACAATAATACACATAAAACCAAGAAAAAAAAAAAAAAACGATTTTAGAGGAAAAAAATTACAAGGTAGAGGCTCCGATACAACCTGCATATCACATAATGGAGGGCTTGCTGCTGCTCTGTTGACTCTAGATAACTTCTAGGCGATCGCACGTCCCCGTGACAGCGACGATCCATTTGCATGTCTGCCCTATCAACTTTGGAGCAATTTTTCCACAAGGACCTTCTGGTATTGCACCATTTTTCTTGTCCTCTCCACCAGAGGAATGAGAGATGGGTGAACAACCAGTAATCCGCGTTGTTTAAAATGCGTATAATGCGCGGGTCGTGGGAAAGGCACCCAACATGAAGTCAGCCATGTGTGCCAGAGTGCCAACAGACAAGACTTCGCTGTCGTATTCAGAAGGTGAGCTGACCCTGTAAAACATAAAATGCGAGGGCCTGCAGGTGAGCTGACACTGTAAATCATATGCGAGGGCCTGCAGGTGAGCTGACCCTGTAAAACATTAAATGCGAGGGCCTGCAGGTGAGCTGACTCTGTAAAAACATTAAATGCGAGGGCCTGCAGGTGAGCTGACCCTGTAAAACATTATATGCGAGGGCCTGCAGGTGAGCTGACCCTGTAAAACATTATATGCAATGGTCTGCAGGTGAGCTGACCCTGTAAAACATTATATGCGATGGTCTGCAGGTGAGCTGACCCTGTAAAACATAATATGTGAGGGCATTATACGGTATGTGACGAATAAGCATGTTGATAAGATGGAAGAGATGGAGGAGGAGAAAAGGAAGATTGAATCATATATCCTTGTTTGTGGTGGAAGGGGTGCAGGGAATACAGTGTATTCAGTACATTATAAACAACACATGGAAAGTGCCTTCATGTTCGGCCGCTTTCCTCTGGTGGAGTCGAGAAGTCAGGGGCAATCCAGGCCTTGTTCATTTTTATCTGAGTCAACCTGTCAGCATTTTCAGTTGACAGGCGGATGCGCTTATCAGTTATGATGCCACCAGCAGCACTAAATACCCGCTCAGACAAAACGCTGGCAGCAGGCCAGCACCTCCAAGGCGTAGAGCGGCAGTTTGTGCCACGTGTCCAGCTTGGACACCCAGTAGTTGTAAGGCACTCGGGGATCACTGAGGACGCTGACACGGTCTGCTACGTACTCCTTCACCATCTTCCAAAACTTTTCCCTCCTTGTGACAGTAGGCCGCACATCAGGGTGAGGGTGCTGGCGGGGGGTCATGAAACTGTCCCAGGCCTTGGAGAGTGTTGCGCTGCCTCTGTTGGAACTGCTGTGTGTTCCCCTCGGTTGCCCAAGGAACTACGGACTCTGCCGCCAGCGTTGTCAGATGGAAATTTTTGGAGCAATTTTTCAACAAGGACCTTCTGGTATTGCACCATTTTGCTCGTCCTCTCCAACAGAGGAATGAGAGATGAGACGTTCTCTTCGTAGCGAGAGTCAAGAAGGGTGAACAACCAGTAATCCGTGTTGTCTAAAATGCATATAACGCAAGGGTCGTGGGAAAGGCAGCATAACATGAAGTCAGCCATGTGTGCCAGAGTCCCAACAGGCAAGACTTCGCTGTCCTCATCAGGAGGATCACTCTCAATCTCCTCATCCTCTTCCTCCTCTTCTGCCCACCCACACTGAACAGATGGAATTAGACTTCCATGGGTACTACCCTCTGTAGCGGAGGCAACCGTCTCCTCCTCCTCATCATCATCCAATTGCGCTGAGAAGACGGACGGAGGGTGGTCTGGCTATCACCCTGTGTAATGTCTTCTTCCTCCATTTTCACCTCTTCCACATGCAAAGCCTCGGCCTTAATTGTGAGCAGCGAGCGTTTGAGTAGACACAGCAGTGGGATGGTGACGCTGATAATAGCGTTATCGCTGCTCACCATCTGTGTAGATTCATCAAAGTTTCCTAAAACCTTACAGAGGTCAGACATCCATGCCCACTCCTCGCTTGTGAAGAGCGGAAGCTGACTGGAAAGGTGACGACCATGTAGCAGCTGGTATTCAACCACTGCCCTCTGCTGCTCACAAAGCCTGGCCAACATGTGGAACGTGGAGTTCCAGCGCGTGCTCACGTCGCAGAACAGTCGGTGAGCTGGCAATCGTAAGCGCTGCTGCAGCGTTGACAGACCGGCTAAAACTGTCGATGACTTTCGGAAATGGGCACACACGCTGCGCACATTTACCAATAACTCAGGCAAATTGTGGTTTTGAGAAACCGCTGAACCACTAGGTTGAACACGTGGGCTAGGCATGGGATGTGTGTGAGCTTGCTGAGCTCCAAAGCCACCACCAAGTTACGGCCATTATCAGACACAACCATGCCTGGTCGTAGGTTGAATGGCGAGAGCCACAGCTCAGTCTGTTCCCTTATTCCCTGCCACAGCTCTGCGGCGGTGTGCTGCTTGTCCCCTAAGCAGATCAGCTTCAGCACGGCCTGTTGCCGCTTCCCCACTGCAGTGCTACACTGCTTTCAGCTACCCGCTGATGACTGACTGGAGCTGCAAGATGAGAATTCAGAGGTGGAAGTGGAGGAGGAGGCGGAGGAGGAGGAGGAGAAGTGGGGGTTGGAGCCACTAACATAGGTGGTGGCGGAAATCCTGATAGAAGTAGTGCCCGCAATCCTTGGCGTCGGTAGCACCTGTGCCATCCCAGGGTACGAATCGCTCCCAGCCTTCACAATGTTCACCCAGTGTGCCATCAGGGAAATGTAGCGTCACTGGCCAAATGCACTTGTCCATGTGTCCGTGGTTAAGTGGACCTTCCCAGTAACTGCGTTGGTCAGGACACGGGTGTCGTTTTGGGACACATGTTGGTGTAAGGCTGGCACGGCACACCTTTAAAAATAGTGGCGGCTGGGGACAGAGTAATGCAGGATGGCCGCCGACATCAGGCTGCGGAAGGCCTCAGTGTCCACAAGACTAAATGGAAACATTTCCAGGGCTGGTAATTTTGAAAGGTGCGCATTTAGTGCTATGGCCTGTGGGTGGGTGGCTGGGTATTTGCGCTTGCGTTCAAAGACCTGGGGTAAGGACATTTGGAAGCTGTGCTGGGACAGGGGAGTGGATGTGCCTTCAACAGGCGATTTGCCAGCACGTACCATAGGGGAAGAGGAGGCAGTGGTGTGACCCGCAAACACTGATTGTGGACCCAGGCATTCATCCCACTTATTACGGTGCTTGGATGCCATGTGGCAGATAATGCTGGTGGTGAGGTTGCTAGTGTTCACGCCCCAGCTCATTTTGGTACGGCATAGGTTGCAAAATACTATTCTTTTGTCGTCCGCACTTTCCTTAAAAAAAGCGCCAGACTGCAGAACATCTACCCCTTGGCAAGGGAGATTTACGCAAAGGGGTGCTCCGTGGAACAGTTGTGGGCCTGTTTGGTGTTGCCCGCCTTCTCCCTTTTGCCACCCCACTGCCTCTTCATCCTGTTGCAGTGCTACAGATCCTTCTCCTTCTGTACTGCTGTTCTTGCTCGGCTTTCCACCTTCCCAGGTTGGATCAGTGACTTCATCGTCCACCACCTCCTCTTCAACTTCCTCACACTGATCATCCTCCTGACTTGTTGACCTAACCACAACCTCAGTGATTGACAACTGTGTCTCATCCTCTTCATCAACCTCTTGAGACAGTAATTGCGGTTGACTCATTGGCAACTGTGTCTTATCATCATCCACCTCATTAAACACTAATTGCCATTCCCCAGCGTCATGTTCTTGTGACTCTGGATGCTCAAGAGGTTGGGAATCAGGGCACAAGATCTCATGTCCCTCTTCAAGCCTACTTAGCAAGAGGGCCAAATCAAGGAATGGCGATGAATAGAGCTCCTCGGAATTTCCGAGTGTGGGATCAATTGTTTGGTCATACTCTCCATGGTGGGAGGAAGGAGGATCAGGGTGAGAATTCTGTTGACCAGACTGCTGGCTACTGAGACTGGACTCGGTGGAAGACAGGGTGGTGCTTAACCGACTGGAAGCATTATCTGCTGCAAATCAACTGACCACCTGGTCGCACTGGTCTGACTTCGGGAGTGGTGTCCTGCGCCGCCCTGCAAACTGGGACATGAAGCTCGGTATCGTGGATGAGTGTGTTTCTTGTGCTCTGGCAGCAGGCACAGTTTCACCGCGCCCAGGGCCACGACCTCTGCGTGCACCATCAGTAGCACGGCCACTGCCCCATCCCTTACTGCTCACCTTCTGCATATGAAATGTTATATGCACGCTTGACACACAAGATGTGGCACGGATGTCACAGTTCACAGCAAGCACAGTATATGGAAAAAGTACGTAACAGTATGGAAAAAGGAAAATCTATTTCACTTATATTTATCCAATCTCTGGCCCTGACACACAGAAGGTATTGGACAGATGTCACAAGTCACTGCAGACACCCTCTATAGAAAAATTATTAAAAATTAAGGAAACAATATAGTCATTTTCACTGATATTTTTCCTATCTGTCGCCCTGACACACAGACGGTATTGGACAGATGTCACAAGTCACTGCAGACACCCTGTATAGAAAAATTATTGAAAATGATGGAAAAAATATAGTAATTTTCAGTTATATTTCTCCAATCTCTGGTCATGACACACCGAAGGTATAATACAGATGTCACTTGTCACTGCAGACACTCTCTATAGAAAAAGTATATCTCTCCGATCTCTGGCCCTGACACACAGAAGGTATTGCACAGATGTCACAAGTCACTGCAGACACCCTCTATCGAAAAAGTATTGCAAATGTTGGGGGGGGGGGGGGGGATTGATGGCTATATTAAATTGCTGCCACCACTCACAATAGTCCTTAAAAAGACTTTTGGGTCTTTGAAACGTTTTTCTACTAAATAGATTGTGTTCAGACTCCCTACACTGTCTGTCCCTTCCTAAGTGCAGCTCTCCCTGACTACAAATGAGCCGAACATGCGTCATCGACTGCTATATAGCACCGGATGACGTGTTCCGGCCAGCCAATCACTGTAATGCCCGTAGCCAACAGTACTTACCTGCACGTTTATTGGCTGCATAGCAGGCGCGAAACGTGTGGAGAGGAGACTCGAGCATGGCGCTCGAGCACATGCGGTACTCGGCCAAGTACAGCCATGTGCCGAGCATAGCGATGCTCGAGCCAAACACTAATTATTATACAGTGTGGGGGTTGTAAGAAGGTACTCTATTGATGAGATCTGAGACACTTGGTCAATACATTTTGATTTTATCAATAGAGTGAGAGCTTAGTCCATGTGTTATGCTTGCATCTATTATTATAGTGCATTATTTTCTGTGACTGTATAAATGTAGCCATGCTCATCCGCAGCATTCATTATCATATAGTGCAGGATGTTTTATATATTTTTTTTCCGTGATTTGTTAAACTCCAGAACTCCCCACCCCAGGCCCACCGGTATGGGCCAATGAAACCCCCTGGGAGGTTCCCCCTATGAGCCGGACCCAGTTAATCTGCTGGCGGTGTTAGGAACCTGGCCACACCAGGGCTGAGTGTCCTCATCGGGTTCAGCCCATGGAGACTAATTGTGGTTACTGACAATCGCTATATGCTATGAAACTGTGTGCCACAGGTACCCCGGAGGCTCTAGAACATTTGTGCCAGGTGGAAGTGGGAGACACTCAAGCGGAGGCGCTGCTGGACTCAGGGAGCTGGGTGACCCTGGTAAGGTCTAACCTGGTGTGGTCCGCTGAGTATACTGGCCAGAAAGTTGGGGTGATGTGCATTCATGGAGACTTGAAAGACTAACCTACCACGCTGGTGTCTCTAACCACGGTGGCCGGCAGGTGGACCCATGAAGTGGCAGTCGCCACAAATCTCCACTATGAACTCAAAATAGGGAGAGATTTTCCAGGTTTCCCTGCCCTATGGCTGGTTGTGAGAATTAAGGATACTCCCGAGATAGGAATAAGCCCAGGAGATTGGCCTTGTTCAGGGGGACGGCCAGAACCCTGGGAACCTGAGGCCGAAGCGCCAGCAGTAGGGGTGACCACCACTTCGGTGGAAGAGGGGGAGACAACCCTGTGTAGGGTAATGGTGGGAGACGTGGATGAGTTGCCACCGGGTCCTGGGTTGGCAGGCCTCAACGTCTCCAGGGAGAATTTCAGTACAGCCCAATGCCGAGACCCAACCCTATCCTGGGCCCGGGAGAATGTGGTAATACTTGATGGTGTACCCCAACAACCTGGGGCCAAGTCGATGTTTTGTGGTCCACCAGAATATGCTATATCGGGTAAACCAGCTGCGGGGTGAACCTGTTGAACAGTTGGTGGTGCCCGGGGCCTATCGAAAACTCGTGTTAGAGTTAGCCCACCAACATGTTCTCGGGGGTCATCTGGGACTGCAGAAGACACAGGACTACAACGGTTTTACTGGCCCAGTGTGTTTAGAGAGGTGGATGACTTTTGTAAGTTTTGACCGACCTGCCAAACCACTGGCCCCCAGCACCTGTTCCGCAGTCCCTTAGTGCCCCTCCCGATTATTGAGGTACCATTTGAGAGAAATCACTATGGATCTCGTAGGCCCAGTACTGAAGTCCGCTAGGGGGCACCAACACATCTTGGTCGTCCTGGACTACGCCACTCGGTACTCGGAGGCTTGGTCGTCCTGGACTACGCCACTCGGTACTCGGAGGCAGTGCCACTGCGACATACAAACCGGATTCCAAAAAAGTTGGGACACTATACAAATCGTGAATAAAAACTGAATGCAGTGATGTGGAGGCGCCAACTTCTAATATTTTATTCAGAATAGAACATAAATCACGGAACAAAAGTTTAAACTGAGAAAATGTACCATTTTAAGGGAAAAATATGTTGAATCAGAATTTCATGGTGTCAACAAATCCCCCAAAAGTTGGGACAAGGCCATTTTCCCCGCTGTGTGGCATCTCCCCTTCTTCTTACAACACTCAACCGACGTCTGGGGACCGAGGAGACCAGTTTCTCAGGTTAAGGCCTCATGCACACGACCGTTGTGTGCACTTGTGGCCGTTGTGCCGTTAGACGTTTTTTTCTGCGGCTCCATTGACTTTCAATGGGGCCGTTGAAAACTCGGCTTGTGCACCGTTTTTACACCGCGCCCGTGACCCGTGTTTCTAGGCCGTGAAAAAAATATGACCTGTCCTATTTTTTTCACGGCCAACGGTTCACGGGCCCATTCAAGTCAATGGGTCCGTGAAAATCACGGATGCACCCAAGATTGTCATCCGTGTCCGTGATCCGTGTCCGTTTTTTCCTATCATTTCAATGGCAAACTTGACTTAGAATTTTATTTCATTTTTCATGTCCGTGGATCCTCCAAAAATCACGCCAGACCCACGGAAGAAAAAACGGGCACGGATCACGGTACAACGGAACCACGTTTTGCGGGACGTTAAAAAATACGGTAGTGTGCATGAGGCCTTAGAAATAGGAATGCTCTCCCATTCTTGTCTAATACAGGCCTCTAACTGTTCCATCGTCTTGGGCCTTCTTTGTTGCACCTTCCTCTTTATGATGCGCCAAATGTTCTCTATAGGTGACAGATCTGGACTGCAGACCGGCCATTTCAGTCCCCGGATCCTTCTCCTACGCAGCCATGATGTTGTGATTGGTGCAGAATGTGGTCTGGCATTATCTTGTTGAAAAATGCAGGGTCTTCCCTGAAAGAGATGACGTCTGGATGGGAGCAGATGTTGTTCTAGAACCTGAATATATTTTTCTGCATTGATGGTGCCTTTCCAGACATGCAAGCTGCCCATGCCACACGCACTCATGCCACCCCATACCATCAGAGATGCAGGCTTCTGAACTGAGCGTTGATAACAACTTGGGTTGTCCTTGTCCTCTTTGGTCCGGATGACATGGCGTCCCAGATTTCCAAAAAGAACTTTGAATCGTGACTCGTCTGACCACAGAACAGTCTTCCATTTTGCCACACTCCACTTTAAATGATCCCTGGCCCAGTGAAAACGCCTGAGCTTGTGGTTCTTGCTTAGAAATGGCTTCTTCTTTGCACTGTAGAGTTTCAGCTGGCAGCGGCGGATGGCACGGTGGATTGTGGTCACTGACAATGGTTTCTGGAAGTATTCCTGAGCCCATTCTGGGATTTCCTTTACAGTAGCATTCCTGTTTGTGGTGCCGTGTCGTTTAAGGGCCCGGAGATCACGGGCATCCAGTATGGTTTTACGGCCTTGACCCTTACGCACAGAGATTGTTCCAGATTCTCTGAAGCTTCGGATGATGTTATGCACAGTTGATGATGATAGATGCAAAGTCTTTGCAATGTCTCGCTGGGTAACACCTTTCTGATATTGCTCCACTATCTTTCTGCGCAACATTGTGGGAATTGGTGATCCTCTACCCGTCTTGGCTTCTGAGAGACACGGCCGCTCTGAGAAGCTCTTTTTATACCCAATCATGTTGCCAATTGACCTAATTAGTGTTAATTGCTCTTCCAGCTCTTCGTTAGGCTCAAATTTACTTTTTCCAGCCTCTTATTGCTACTTGTCCCAACTTTTTGGGGATTTGTTGAAAATTTGAATCAATGTATTTTTCCTTTAAAATGATCATTTACTCGGGATAAACGTTTGATCCGTCATCTACGTTCTATTACAAATAAAATATTGACATTTGCCATCTCCACATCATTGCATTCAGCTTTTATTCACAACTTTTTGGGAATCCGGTTTGTACATCGACCAAACTCATAGCAAAAGAGTTAATGGAGATGTTTTCCCGAGTGGGGATACCAAAAGAGTTTGACTGACCAGGGGACTCCTTTTATGTCTAAGGTCATGTGGGAGCTCTGTAAGTTGCTGAATATAGGATACGGACATCCGTCTATCACCCGCAAACTGACGGCCTAGTAGAAAGGTTTAATCAAACATTAAAAACTATGTTAAAGCGAGTAGTGTCTAAAGATGGGAAGCACTGGGACCTCCTTCTCACCTATCTCATGTTTGCAGTGCGAGAGGTGCCCCAGGCCCCTACTGGGTTCTCGCTCTTCAAACTGCTATATGGCAGACATCCACGTGGTCTGTTGGACATAGCCAAAGAGGCGTGGGAACAACAACCCACACCATATAAAAGTGTCGTTGAATACGTTACTCAGATGCAGGAACGTATGGAAACCGTGTTGCCACTGGTAAAGGAACATATGGAGGCCGCTCAGCGAGCTCAAAGTCAGGTGTATCATTGGCAGGCTCGGGTCCGGATCTTTAACCCGGGAGATCGGCTTTTGGTTCTGGTGCCAACAGTGGACAGTAAGTTACTGGTTAGGTGGCAGGGTTTGACGCGTATCCCATGCCCCGGGTAGACGAGTTGATTGAGAGGTTAGGACAAGCCCGGTATTTTTCTGTTTTGGACCTCTGCAGCACGCAGCCCTGCAGGATGAGGCGAATGGTGAAGTCACAGGGGTAGTTACTAACCGAGGGTGGTTGTAGTACTCACAGTCTTTTATACCCTGGGCAGACGTACAGCAGTGATGGAGAGGCTGGCACAGGGGACATCTGGGGCACTCTCTGTGTATAGGGACCAGGCATGATGGTAAGTGAGGTGCCCTGGATGTTGCAGGTTTTTAATGTGCCGGTGGCAAGATCCCTTATAGTTCGTGACGCCAGTGCCGGTAACGGTGGCACACCGATTTATGGTAGGAATAATTGAGGAACACGATGTTGTGGTGAACCAAAACTTCTGTTTACTGGAACAGTTAACTATATACAGTGCTTTAGTTGGTTTCCAAAATAAAAGGTATGTCAAAGGCAGGCTTTACATCAATTGGCAGGCACAATGTTCTTGCAAGATACTCAGAGGGTTAAACCCTTACAGATCAGGCTGCCCTTTTCCTCAGAATACTGTCTGTCTTTATCCCAAGGCCTGTATGCCCTATTGCTGGCTTTATCCTTGGTTAGGGAAAACTTCCTCAGGTATATGTCTCCTTGCTTTAAATAGATCCTTCTGCCCTTCAGCTCTGTGGTTCGGCTGGAATACCTTTTGGCTCTGCACTGCACCTTTAGGTGAACTTGTTTTTTCTCTCAGGAGGCAAACTCTTCTCCTGGTGGCAAGCTAGAAGCCTGGGCTATCTAGCTGCATGTCAGAAACTCCACTTTAGCTAATGCCCAGCTAAGGTCCACACTGACTTCTCACTCTATTCACAGACTCCTGACTGACTCTCCTTAAGCTGAGCCCGACTATAAACACTAGGGGGTTCCCTAGCTCCCTCTACTGGCTAGGAGGAGGAACTACACCCCTAACAGATCTGATACACAGATATAACAGGGAAAACACACAATAAAACATTATATAAAATACAATGACCCTGTCCCGCAGGAGGTGGGAACAACGTGGCCCAATTGACCCTTGTGTAGTGCTCACATTTACCTAGTGGGACACTACACTTCACCAAAGGGTACTGGCAGGTGCCCTTAACGGAGGCTGCCAAAGAGAAAACAGCCTTCATCAGGCTGTATCAGTATAAGGTGTTACCCTTTGGTCTGCATGGCGCCCCCGCCACTTTCCAAAGGCTAATGGACATTGTGCTTCGTCCACATCATTGGTACGCTTTGGATATTGTCATCCACAGTACCACAGTACCGACCGGTAAAGTCACCTGCCCAAAGTGCAGGCTGTAGTGGACTCCCTTCGGAAAGCTGGCTTAACCGCTAACCCCAAAAAATGCGCGATAGGGTTAGAAGAGACTAAGTAGCTGGGGTATGTCATTGGGCGCGGAGTCATCAAACCACGAGTAAGTGAAATAGAGGCGATACGGAATTGGCCCCGACCTGTCACCACTAAACAAGTAAAGTCGTTCCTAGGAATGGTGGGCTATTACATGAGGTTTGTTCCCCACTTTGCCACTATAGCCGCGCCCTTGACAGAGCTCTTGAAGGGACGAAAATCAGTGATGGTTCGCTAGGATAATCGGGCAGAGGAGGCTTTCCCCGCTTTAAAGTCGGTCCTGTGCGGGTCACCGGTTTTAAAGACGCCCAACTTCAATAGGGAGTTCGTAATACAGACAGACGCCTCAGAAGTAGGCCTCGGTGCGGTACTGTCTCAGGAAGTCAACGGGGAAGAGCATCTCGTTGTCTTCCTCAGCCGTAAGCTCACCCCAGCCGAGACCAGGTATAGTATAGTGGAGAGAGAGTGCCTGGCCATCAAGTGGGCTCTCCAGTCTCTCCGCTACCATTTGTTGGGGTGAAAGTTCCGCCTGGTGACCGACCACTCCCCTCTCAAGTGGATGAGCCAGGCCAAAGAGAGGAATACCGGGGTCACCAGGTGGTTCCTGTTCTTACAGAACTTTAAAGTTCTCCGTGGAACACAGGGCAGGTCGGTTGCAGGGAAAAGCAGATGCCCTGTCCCGGGTATACTATATGGCAGGTGTTCACCCCCTCAGGGTTCAACAAAGGGGGGGAGGTATGTAAGAAGGTACCTGGAATCAGAGTGGATGGATAGTATGTGTCACCGAGGTTCCTGGCCTCGGTGAAGTAAGAGCCGGTATTGTATGTGTCAGCAGCAGCTATTGCTAGCTGACACCTTGAGATTTAGCATGGCTGTTATAGCTGATCCGGGACGGCTCTTACTGGGAGTATTCAAAGTGCTGGGTGGGTAACTACTCCCCATGTTCCAGGCCGGGTTTTGCCAGGCATAAAAACCAGCCAGCACTGCCAGGTGTGTGGATTTACCTCCCTCTGACAGCGGAGCTCAAGAGTCTGTGTGCTGTGAACTGAGGCCTGTGCTGGGATCTGAGCCAGGCTGGAGGACTCAGGACCCTCTAAAGGCGAACAGGCCACCTATGGACTTGATGAGGCTGATATTATACAGTGTGAGGTATATAAGGGTCTATTATACAGTGTTGGTTATATAAGAGGTTATAATACAGTGTGGGGTTATATAAGGGGTTATTATACAGTGTGGGGTATATAAGGGGTTATTATACAGTGTGGGGTATATAAGGGGTTATTATACAGTGTGGGAGTATATAAGGGGTTATTATACAGTGTGGGGTATATAAGGGGTTATTATACAGTGTGGGAGTATATAAGAGGTTAGTATACAGTGTGGGGTATATACGGGGTTATTATACAGTGTGGGGTATATAAGGGGTTATCATACAGTGTGGGGTATATAAGAGGTTATTATACAGTGTGGGGTATATAAGGGGTTTTTATACAGTGTGGGGGTATATAAGGGGTTATTATACAGTGTGGGGTATATAAGGGGTTATTATACAGTGTGGGGTATATAAGGGGTTATTATACAGTGTGGGGTATATAAGGGGTTTTTATACAGTGTGGGGGTATATAAGGGGTTATTATACAGTGTGAGGTATATAAGGGGTTATTATACAGTGTGAGGTATATAAGGGGTTATTATACAGTGTGGGGGGTATATAAGAGGTTATTATACAGTGTAGGGTATATAAGGGGTTATTATACAGTGTGGGTATATAAGGGGTTATTATACAGTGTGGGGGTATATAAGAGGTTATTATACAGTGTGGGGGTATATAAGGGGTTATCATACAGTGTGGGGGTATATAAGGGGTTATTATACAGTGTGGGGGTATATAAGAGGTTATCATACAGTGTGGGGGTATATGAGGGGTTATTATACAGTGTGGGGTATATAAGGGGTTATTATACAGTGTGGGGGTATATAAGGGGTTATTATACAGTGTGGGGGTATATAAGAGGTTATCATACAGTGTGGGGGTATATAAGGGGTTATTATACAGTGTGGGGTATATAAGGGGTTATTATACAGTGTGGGGGTATATAAGGGGTTATTATACGGTGTAGGGTATATAAGGGGTTATTATACAGTGTGGGGTATATAAGAGGTTATCATACAGTGTGGGGTATATAAGGGGTTATTATACAGTGTGGGGTATATAAGGGGTTATTATACAGTGTGGGGGTATATAAGGGGTTATTATACAGTGTGGGGGTATATAAGAGGTTATCATACAGTGTGGGGGTATATAAGGGGTTGTCACAAATATTTAGACAGCGCTCCTTTGTTGGTGATAACATGAAATAAAATCATTTAATTATCACCAACAAAGGAGCGCTGTCTAAATATTTGTGACACTTACAAGTTCTGGAGGTGGAGCTTTAGAACACAACCCGGACGTGCACCCACCCTCGCCATTCTATAAATAGAGTGCTGTGGCCAATTTTTTTGTAAAAGGTATATAAGGGGTTATTATTCAGTGTGAGGTATATAAGGGGTTATTATACGGTGTAGGGTATATAAGGGGTTATTATTCAGTGTGAGGTATATAAGGGGTTATTATACAGTGTGGGGTATATAAGGGGTTATTATACAGTGTGGGGTATATAAGGGGTTATTATACAGTGTGGGGTATATAAGGGGTTATTATACAGTGTGGGGTATATAAGGGGTTATTATACAGTGTGGGGTATATAAGGGGTTATTATTCAGTGTGAGGTATATAAGGGGTTATTATACAGTGTGGGGGTATATAAGGGGTTATTCAGTGTGAGGTATATAAGGGGTTATTATACGGTGTAGGGTATATAAGGGGTTATTATTCAGTGTGAGGTATATAAGGGGTTATTATACAGTGTGGGGTATATAAGGGGTTATTATACAGTGTGGGGTATATAAGGGGTTATTATACAGTGTGGGGTATATAAGGGGTTATTATACAGTGTGGGGTATATAAGGGGTTATTATACAGTGTGGGGTATATAAGGGGTTATTATTCAGTGTGAGGTATATAAGGGGTTATTATACAGTGTGGGGGTATATAAGGGGTTATTATTCAGTGTGAGGTATATAAGGGGTTATTATACGGTGTAGGGTATATAAGGGGTTATTATTCAGTGTGAGGTATATAAGGGGTTATTATACAGTGTGGGGTATATAAGGGGTTATTATACAGTGTGGGGTATATAAGGGGTTATTATACAGTGTGGGGTATATAAGGGGTTATTATACAGTGTGGGGTATATAAGGGGTTATTATACAGTGTGGGGTATATAAGGGGTTATTATTCAGTGTGAGGTATATAAGGGGTTATTATACAGTGTGGGGGTATATAAGGGGTTATTATTCAGTGTGAGGTATATAAGGGGTTATTATACGGTGTAGGGTATATAAGGGGTTATTATTCAGTGTGAGGTATATAAGGGGTTATTATACAGTGTGGGGTATATAAGGGGTTATTATACAGTGTGGGGTATATAAGGGGTTATTATACAGTGTGGGGTATATAAGGGGTTATTATACAGTGTGGGGTATATAAGGGGTTATTATACAGTGTGGGGTATATAAGGGGTTATTATTCAGTGTGAGGTATATAAGGGGTTATTATACGGTGTAGGGTATATAAGGTGTTATTATTCAGTGTGAGGTATATAAGGGGTTATTATACAGTGTGGGGTATATAAGGGGTTATTATACAGTGTGGGGTATATAAGGGGTTATTATACAGTGTGGGGTATATAAGGGGTTATTATACAGTGTGGGGTATATAAGGGGTTATTATACAGTGTGGGGTATATAAGGGGTTATTATTCAGTGTGAGGTATATAAGGGGTTATTATACGGTGTAGGGTATATAAGGTGTTATTATTCGGTGTGAGGTATATAAGGGGTTATTATACAGTGTGGGGTATATAAGGGGTTATTATACAGTGTGGGGTATATAAGGGGTTTTATACAGTGTTGGGTATATAAGGGGTTATTATACAGTGTTGGGTATATAAGGGGTTATTATACAGTGTGGGGTATATAAGGGGTTATTATACAGTGTGGGGGTATATAAGGGGTTATTATACAGTGTGGGGGTATATAAGGGGTTATTATACAGTGTGGGGTATATAAGGGGTTATTATACAGTGTGGGGTATATAAGGGGTTATTATACAGTGTGAGGTATATAAGGGGTTATTATACAGTGTGGGGTATATAAGGGGCTATTATACAGTGTGGGGTATATAAGGGGTTATTATACAGTGTGGGGTATATAAGGGGTTATTATACAGTGTGGGGTATATAAGGGGTTATTATACAGTGTGGGGTATATAAGGGGTTATTATACAGTGTGGGGGTATATAAGGGGTTATTATACAGTGTGGGGTATATAAGGGGTTATTATACAGTGTGGGGTATATAAGGGGTTATTATACAGTGTGGGGTATATAAGGGGTTATTATACAGTGTGGGGTATATAAGGGGTTATTATACAGTGTGAGGTATATAAGGGGTTATTATACAGTGTGGGGTATATAAGGGGCTATTATACAGTGTGGGGTATATAAGGGGCTATTATACAGTGTGGGGTATATAAGGGGTTATTATACAGTGTGGGGTATATAAGGGGTTATTTTTCAGTGTGAGGTATATAAGGGGTTATTATACGGTGTAGGGTATATAAGGGGTTATTATACAGTGTGGGGTATATAAAGGGCTATTATACAGTGTGGGGTATATAAGGGGTTATTATACAGTGTGGGGTATATAAGAGGTTATTATACAGTGTGGGGGTATATAAGGGGTTATTATACAGTGTGGGGGTATATAAGGGGTTATTATACAGTGTGGGGTATATAAGGGGTTATTATACAGTGTGGGGTATATAAGAGGTTATTATACAGTGTGGGGTATATAAGGGGTTATTATACAGTGTAGGGTATATAAGGGGTTATTATACAGTGTGGGGTATATAAGGGGTTATTATACAGTGTAGGGTATATAAGGGGTTATTATACAGTGTGGGGTATATAAGAGGTTATTATACAGTGTGGGGTATATAAGGGGTTATTATACAGTGTGGGGTATATAAGAGGTTATTATACAGTGTGGGGTATATAAGAGGTTATTATACACAGTGTGGGGTATATAAGGGGTTATTATACAGTGTGGGGTATATAAGGGGTTATTATACAGTGTGGGGTATATAAGGGGTTATTATACAGTGTGGGGTATATAAGGGGTTATTATACAATGTGGGGTATATAAGGGGTTATTATACAGTGTGGGGGTATATAAGGGGTTATTATACAGTGTGGGGGTATATAAGGGGTTATTATACAGTGTGGGGGTATATAAGGGGTTATTATACAGTGTGGGGGTATATAAGGGGTTATTATACAGTGTGGGGTATATAAGGGGTTATTATACAGTGTGGGGTATATAAGGGGTTATTATACAGTGTGGGGTATATAAGGGGTTATTATACAATGTGGGGTATATAAGGGGTTATTACACAGTGTGGGGGTATATAAGGGGTTATTATACAGTGTGGGGGTATATAAGGGGTTATTATACAATGTGGGGTATATAAGGGGTTATTATACAATGTGGGGTATATAAGGGGTTATTATACAGTGTGGGGGTATATAAGGGGTTATTATACAGTGTGGGGGTATATAAGGCGTTATTATACAGTGTGGGGGTATATAAGGGGTTATTATACAGTGTGGGGGTATATAAGGGGTTATTATACAGTGTGGGTATATAAGGGGTTATTATACAGTGTGAGGTATATAAGGGGTTATTATACAGTGTGGGGTATATAAGGGGTTATTATACAGTGTGGGGTATATAAGGGGTTATTATACAGTGTGGGGTATATAAGGGGTTATTATACAGTGTGGGGTTATATACAGTGTGGGGGTATATAAGGGGGTATTATACAGTGTGGGGGTATATAAGAGGTTATTATACAGTGTGGGGTATATAAGGGTTATTATACAGTGTGGGGTATATAAGGGGTTATTATACAGTGTGGGGGTATATAAGGCGTTATTATACAGTGTGGGGTATATAAGGGGTTATTATACAGTGTGGGGTATATAAGGGGTTATTATACAGTGTGGGGTATATAAGGGGTTATTATACAGTGTGGGGTATATAAGGGGTTATTATACAGTGTGGGGTATATAAGGGGTTATTATACAGTGTGGGGTATATAAGGGGTTATTATACAGTGTGGGGTATATAAGGGGTTATTATACAGTGTGGGGTATATAAGGGGTTATTATACAGTGTGGGGTATATAAGGGGTTATTATACAGTGTGGGGTATATAAGAGGGTTATTCATACAGTGTGGGGGTATATAAGGGGTTATTATACAGTGTGGGGTATATAAGGGGTTATTATACAGTGTGGGGGTATATAAGGGGTTATTATACGGTGTAGGGTATATAAGGGGTTATTATACAGTGTGGGGTATATAAGAGGTTATCATACAGTGTGGGGTATATAAGGGGTTATTATACAGTGTGGGGTATATAAGGGGTTATTATACAGTGTGGGGGTATATAAGGGGTTATATACAGTGTGGGGGTATATAAGAGGTTATCATACAGTGTGGGGTATATAAGGGGTTTGTCACAAATATTTAGACAGCGCTCCTTTGTTGGTGATAACATGAAATAAAATCATTTAATTATCACCAACAAAGGAGCGCTGTCTAAATATTTGTGACACTTACAAGTTCTGGAGGTGGAGCTTTAGAACACAACCCGGACGTGCACCCACCCTCGCCATTCTATAAATAGAGTGCTGTGGCCAATTTTTTGTAAAAGGTATATAAGGGGTTATTATTCAGTGTGAGGTATATAAGGGGTTATTATACGGTGTAGGGTATATAAGGGGTTATTATTCAGTGTGAGGTATATAAGGGGTTATTATACAGTGTGGGGTATATAAGGGGTTATTATACAGTGTGGGGTATATAAGGGGTTATTATACAGTGTGGGGTATATAAGGGGTTATTATTCAGTGTGAGGTATATAAGGGGTTATTATACAGTGTGGGGGTATATAAGGGGTTATTATTCAGTGTGAGGTATATAAGGGGTTATTATACAGTGTGGGGGTATATAAGGGGTTATTATTCAGTGTGAGGTATATAAGGGGTTATTATACAGTGTGGGGTATATAAGGGGTTATTATACAGTGTGGGTATATAAGGGGTATTAGACGGGGGGTATAGGTTATACAGTGTGGGGTATATAAGGGGTTATTATACAGTGTGGGGTATATAAGGGGTTATATACAGTGTGGGGTATATAAGGGGTTATTATTCAGTGTGAGGTATATAAGGGGTTATTATACAGTGTGGGGGTATATAACGGGTTATTATTCAGTGTGAGGTATATACGGGGTTATTATACGGTGTAGGGTATATAAGGGGTTATTATTCAGTGTGAGGTATATAAGGGGTTATTATACAGTGTGGGGTATATAAGGGGTTATTATACAGTGTGGGGTATATAAGGGGTTATTATACAGTGTGGGGTATATAAGGGGTTATTATACAGGTGGGGTATATAAGGGGTTATTATACAGTGTGGGGTATATAAGGTGTTATTATTCAGTGTGAGGTATATAAGGGGTTATTATACAGTGTGGGGTATATAAGGGGTTATTATACAGTGTGGGGTATATAAGGGGTTATTATACAGTGTGGGGTATATAAGGGGTTATTATACAGTGTGGGGTATATAAGGGGTTATTATTCAGTGTGAGGTATATAAGGGGTTATTATACGGTGTAGGGTATATAAGGTGTTATTATTCGGTGTGAGGTATATAAGGGGTTATTATACAGTGTGGGGTATATAAGGGGTTATTATACAGTGTGGGGTATATAAGGGGTTTTTATACAGTGTTGGGTATATAAGGGGTTATTATACAGTGTTGGGTATATAAGGGGTTATTATACAGTGTGGGGTATATAAGGGTTATTATACAGTGTGGGGTATATAAGGGGTTATTATACAGTGTGGGGGTATATAAGGGGTTATTATACAGTGTGGGGTATATAAGGGGTTATTATACAGTGTGGGGTATATAAGGGGTTATTATACAGTGTGGGGTATATAAGGGGTTATTATACAGTGTGGGGTATATAAGGGGCTATTATACAGTGTGGGGTATATAAGGGGTTATTATACAGTGTGGGGTATATAAGGGGTTATTATACAGTGTGGGGTATATAAGGGGTTATTTTTCAGTGTGAGGTATATAAGGGGTTATTATACGGTGTAGGGTATATAAGGGGTTATTATACGGTGTGGGGTATATAAAGGGCTATTATACAGTGTGGGGTATATAAGGGGTTATTATACAGTGTGGGGTATATAAGAGGTTATTATACAGTGTGGGGGTATATAAGGGGTTATTATACAGTGTGGGGGTATATAAGGGGTTATTATACAGTGTGGGGTATATAAGGGGTTATTATACAGTGTGGGGTATATAAGGGGTTATTATACAGTGTGGGGGTATATAAGGGGTTATTATACAGTGTGGGGGTATATAAGGGGTTATTATTCAGTGTGAGGTATATAAGGGGTTATTATACGGTGTAGGGTATATAAGGTGTTATTATTCAGTGTGAGGTATATAAGGGGTTATTATACAGTGTGGGGTATATAAGGGGCTATTATACAGTGTGGGGTATATAAGGGGCTATTATACAGTGTGGGGTATATAAGGGGTTATTATACAGTGTGGGGTATATAAGGGGTTATTTTCAGTGTGAGGTATATAAGGGGTTATTATACGGTGTAGGGTATATAAGGGGTTATTATACAGTGTGGGGTATATAAAGGGCTATTATACAGTGTGGGGTATATAAGGGGTATTATACAGTGTGGGGTATATAAGAGGTTATTATACAGTGTGGGGGTATATAAGGGGTTATTATACAGTGTGGGGGTATATAAGGGGTTATTATACAGTGTGGGGTATATAAGGGGTTATTATACAGTGTGGGGTATATAAGAGGTTATTATACAGTGTGGGGTATATAAGAGGTTATTATACAGTGTGGGGTATATAGAGGTTATTATACAGTGTGGGGTATATAAGGGGTATTATACAGTGTGGGGTATATAAGGGGTTATTATACAGTGTGGGGTATATAAGGGGTTATTATACAATGTGGGTATATAAGGGGTTATTATACAGTGTGGGGGTATATAAGGGGTTATTATACAGTGTGGGGGTATATAAGGGGTTATTATACAGTGTGGGGGTATATAAGGGGGTTATTATACAGTGTGGGGGTATATAAGGGGTTATTATACAGTGTGGGGTATATAAGGGGTTATTATACAGTGTGGGGTATATAAGGGGTTATTATACAGTGTGGGGTATATAAGGGGTTATTATACAATGTGGGGTTATATAAGGGGTTATTACACAGTTGTGGGGGTATATAAGCGGTATTATAATTGTGGGGTATATAAGGGTTTTATTATACAATGTGGGTATATAAGGGGTATTATACAATGTGGGGTATATAAGGGTTATTATACAGTGTTGGGTATATAAGGGGTTATTATCAGTGTGGGGGTATATTAAGCGGTTATTATACAGTGTGGGGGTATATAAGGGGTTATTAATACAGTGTGGGGGTATATAAGGGGTTATTATACAAGTGTGGGGGTATATAAGGGGTTATTATACAGTGTGAGGTATATAAGGGGTTATTATACAGTGTGGGGTATATAAGGGGTTATTATACAGTGTGGGGTATATAAGGGGTTATTATACAGTGTGGGGTATATAAGGGGTTATTATACAGTGTGGGGTATATAAGGGGTTATTATACAGTGTGGGGGTTATTATACAGTGTGGGGGTATATAAGGGGTTATTATACAGTGTGGGGGTATATAAGAGGTTATTATACAGTGTGGGGTATATAAGGGGTTATTATACAGTGTGGGGGTATATAAGGGGTTATTATACAGTGTGGGGGTATATAAGGCGTTATTATACAGTGTGGGGTATATAAGGGGTTATTATACAGTGTGGGGGTATATAAGGGGTTATTATACAGTGTGGGGTATATAAGGGGTTATTATACAGTGTGGGGTATATAACCGTCATACTGCACCCCCTGTGAGGACACGCCCCATAGAATTCTGGGAACAGCTGGAGCAGGTGCATTGTGGGAGTTGTAGTTCTACAGCAGCCGGGGTGTCGGACCCCTCCCGGCTGGTGTGGCGGCTGATATGACAGAGGTCGGTCACAGTGACGGATATCAGAGAGTCGTCAGCGCAGCGCTCTGTGTAGTAATAACCCTGGCACCATGACACAACACTGTAATGCATTTCCTGGCACTGATCACAACCCCCACCATCC
This sequence comes from Bufo gargarizans, assembly GCF_014858855.1. Classification (NCBI taxonomy): domain Eukaryota; kingdom Metazoa; phylum Chordata; class Amphibia; order Anura; family Bufonidae; genus Bufo; species Bufo gargarizans. Next base: position 234,323 of record NW_025334628.1, on the reverse strand, counting down.
AGTACAACTTCCTGTCACATCCAGAGGCTGCTGAGAAATCAGGAGGAAGAAGTACAGAACTGAAGAGACAGAAAGGTGAGTGCGAATACCGGTCACGATGTAGCAGTGTGGACTGTGTGTATACAGGTCATGGTGTAGCAGTGTCTGGACTGTGTGTATACAGGTCATGGTATAGTAGTGTGCACTGTGTGTATACAGGTCATGGTGTAGCAGTGTCTGGACTGTGTGTGTACAGGTCATGGTGTAGCAGTGTCTGGACTGTGTGTGTACAGGTCATGGTGTAGCAGTGTCTGGACTGTGTGTGTACAGGTCATGGTGTAGTAGTGTCTGGACTGTGTGTATACAGGTCATGGTGTAGTAGTGTCTGGACTGTGTGTATACAGGTCATGGTATAGCAGTGTCCGGACTGTGTGTATACAGGTCATGGTGTAGTAGTGTCTGGACTGTGTGTATACAGGTCATGGTGTAGCAGTGTCCGGACTGTGTGTATACAGGTCATGGTGTAGCAGTGTCTGGACTGTGTGTATATAGGTCATGGTGTAGCAGTGTCTGGACTGTGTGTGTATACAGGTCATGGTGTAGTAGTGTCTGGACTGTGTATACAGGTCATGGTGTAGCAGTGTCTGGACTGTGTGTATACAGGTCATGGTGTAGCAGTGTCTGGACTGTGTGTATACAGGTCATGGTGTAGCAGTGTCTGGACTGTGTGTGTACAGGTCATGGTGTAGCAGTGTCTGGACTGTGTGTATACAGGTCATGGTGTAGTAGTGTCTGGACTGTGTGTATACAGGTCATGGTGTAGCAGTGTCTGGACTGTGTGTGTATACAGGTCATGGTGTAGTAGTGTCTGGACTGTGTATACAGGTCATGGTGTAGCAGTGTCTGGACTGTGTGTATACAGGTCATGGTGTAGCAGTGTCTGGACTGTGTGTATACAGGTCATGGTGTAGCAGTGTCTGGACTGTGTGTGTACAGGTCATGGTGTAGCAGTGTCTGGACTGTGTGTATACAGGTCATGGTGTAGTAGTGTATGGACTGTGTGTATACAGGTCATGGTGTAGCAGTGTCTGGACTGTGTGTGTACAGGTCATGGTGTAGCAGTGTCTGGACTGTGTGTATACAGGTCATGGTGTAGCAGTGTCTGGACTGTGTGTATACAGGTCATGGTGTAGTAGTGTCTGGACTGTGTGTGTATACAGGTCATGGTGTAGTAGTGTCTGGACTGTGTGTATACAGGTCATGGTGTAGCAGTGTCTGGACTGTGTGTATACAGGTCATGGTGTAGCAGTGTCTGGACTGTGTGTGTACAGGTCATGGTGTAGTAGTGTCTGGACTCTGTATATACAGGTCATGGTGTAGCAGTGTCTGGACTGTGTGTATACAGGTCATGGTGTAGCAGTGTCTGGACTGTGTATACAGGTCATGGTGTAGTAGTGTGCACTGTGTGTATACAGGTCATGGTGTAGTAGTGTCTGGACTGTGTGTATACAGTCATGGTGTATCAGTGTCTGGACTGTGTGGTGTACAGGTCATGGTGTAGTAGTGTCTGGACTGTGTGTGTACAGGTCATGGTGTAGTAGTGGTCTGGACTCTGTATATACAGGTCATGGTGTAGCAGTGTCTGGACTGGTGTGTAACAGTCATGGTGTAGGAGTGTTTGGACTGTGTGTATACAGGTCATGGTGTAGTAGTGTCTGGACTGTGTGTATACAGGTCATGGTGTAGCAGTGTCTGGACTGTGTGTATACAGGTCATGGTGTAGTAGTGTCTGGACTGTGTGTATACAGGTCATGGTGTAGCAGTGGCTGGGCTGTGTGTATACAGGTCATGGTGTAGTCAGTGTCTGGACTGTGTGTAGTACAGGTCATGGTGTAGTAGTGTCTGGACTGTGTGTACAGGTCATGGTGTAGCAGTGTCTGGACTGTGTATACAGGTCATGGTGTAGTAGTGTGCACTGTGTGTATACAGGTCATGGTGTAGTAGTGTCTGGACTGTGTGTATACAGGTCATGGTGTAGCAGTGTCTGGACTGTGTGTGTACAGGTCATGGTGTAGTAGTGTCTGGACTGTGTGTGTACAGGTCATGGTGTAGTAGTGTCTGGACTCTGTATATACAGGTCATGGTGTAGCAGTGTCTGGACTGTGTGTGTACAGGTCATGGTGTAGGAGTGTTTGGACTGTGTGTATACAGGTCATGGTGTAGTAGTGTCTGGACTGTGTGTATACAGGTCATGGTGTAGCAGTGTCTGGACTGTGTGTATACAGGTCATGGTGTAGTAGTGTCGGGACTGTGTGTATACAGGTCATGGTGTAGCAGTGTCTGGGCTGTGTGTATACAGGTCATGGTGTAGCAGTGTCTGGACTGTGTGTTACAGGTCATGGTGTAGTAGTGTCTGGACTGTGTGTACAGGTCATGGTGTAGCAGTGTCTGGACTGTGTGTGTACAGGTCATGGTGTAGCAGTGTCTGGACTGTGTGTATACAGGTCATGGTGTAGCAGTGTCTGCACTGTGTGTATACAGGTCATGGTGTAGTAGTGTCTGGACTGTGTGTATACAGGTCATGGTGTAGTAGTGTCTGGACTGTGTGTACAGGTCATGGTGTAGTCTGGACTGTGTGTATACAGGTCATGGTGTAGTCTGGACTGTGTGTATACAGGTCATGGTGTAGCAGTGTCTGGACTGTGTGTGTACAGGTCATGGTGTAGCAGTGTCTGGACTGTGTATACAGGTCATGGTGTAGCAGTGTCTGGACTGTGTGTATACAGGTCATGGTGTAGTAGTGTCTGGACTGTGTGTATACAGGTCATGGTGTAGCAGTGTCTGGACTGTGTGTATACAGGTCATGGTGTAGCAGTGTCTGGACTGTGTGTATACAGGTCATGGTGTAGCAGTGTCTGGACTGTGTGTGTACAGGTCATGGTGTAGCAGTGTCTGGGCTGTGTGTGTACAGGTCATGGTGTAGCAGTGTCTGGACTGTGTGTATACAGGTCATGGTGTAGTAGTGTCTGGACTGTGTGTGTACAGGTCATGGTGTAGTAGTGTCTGGACTGTGTGTATACAGGTCATGGTGTAGTAGTGTCTGGACTGTGTGTATACAGGTCATGGTGTAGCAGTGTCTGGACTGTGTGTGTACAGGTCATGGTGTAGTAGTGTTCACTGTGTGCAGATGGTGTAGTGTCTGGCTCAGTAATGTGACTTTGTCTCACTACAGGTGACTATGGCACACATCGGGTTTGTTCCCCCCGGGCTGCAGGAATTACTTCCGGTGAGATATTGTAAAAAGGGAAGATACTGGATAGCGAGGAGAATGGGAGTGGTTGTGAAAAATAATATAGGTGTGTGATGTGGTGGTCATATTATTGGGAAGGTGATGATGGGGGTTATATGTTTGTTAAAGACCATTCCTGATGCTGCTGTGGAGGTAGTGGTGGTGATGATGGTAGTAGTAGTAGTAGTGATGATGGTAGTAGTAGTGGTGATGATAGCCATGTGATGTCTTTGGTGGTGGTAGTAGTGATGATGATGATGGTGTCACTTTCCTCTCTGCTTTTTTACAGGTCAGTCAGTTCTACATTCATCAGACGTGTAAGTTACCACCACCCTCAGCCTATGTTACACACGTGTCCGTGTCCTATGACAGAAGGTATACCGGTCATCCTATGTTACACACGTGTCCTATGACAGAAGGTATACCGGTCATCCTATGTTACACACGTGTCCTATGACAGAAGGTATACCGGTCAGCCTATGTTACACACGTGTCCGTGTCCTATGACAGAAGGTATAACCGGTCATCCTATGTTACACACGTGTCTGTGTCCTATGGCAGAAGGTATACCGGTCAGCCTATGTTACACACGTGTCTGTGTCCGTGTCCTATGACAGAAGGTACACAGGTCAGCCTATGTTACACACGTGTCCGTGTCCTTTGACAGAAGGTATACCGGTCAGCCTATGTTACACACGTGTCTGTGTCCGTGTCCTATGACAGAAGGTATACCGGTCATCCTATGTTACACACGTGTCCGTGTCCTATGACAGAAGGTATACCGGTCATCCTATGTTACACACGTGTCTGTGTCCTATGGCAGAAGGTATACCGGTCAGCCTATGTTACACACGTGTCCGTGTCCTATGACAGAAGGTATACCGGTCATCCTATGTTACACACGTGTCTGTGTCCTATGGCAGAAGGTATACCGGTCATCCTATGTTACACACGTGTCTGTGTCCTATGGCAGAAGGTATACCGGTCATCCCATGTTACACACGTGTCCTTTGACAGGAGGTATACCGGTCAGCCTATGTTACACACGTGTCCGTGTCCTATGACAGAAGGTATACCGGTCATCCTATGTTACACACGTGTCCGTGTCCTATGACAGAAGGTATACCGGTCAGCCTATGTTACACACGTGTCCGTGTCCTATGACAGAAGGTATACCGGTCATCCTATGTTACACACGTGTCCGTGTCCTATGGCAGAAGGTATACCGGTCATCCTATGTTACACACGTGTCCGTGTCCTATGACAGAAGGTATACCGGTCATCCTATGTTACACATGTGTCCGTGTCCTATGACAGAAGTTATACCGGTCATCCTATGTTACACACGTGTCCGTGTCCTATGACAGAAGGTATACCGGTCAGCCTATGTTACACACGTGTCCGTGTCCTATGACAGAAGGTATACCGGTCAGCCTATGTTACACACGTGTCCGTGTCCTTTGACAGAAGGTATACCGGTCATCCCATGTTACACACGTGTCCTTTGACAGAAGGTATACCGGTCAGCCTATGTTACACACGTGTCCGTGTCCTTTGACAGAAGGTATACCGGTCAGCCTGGTCATGAGCATTTCACAATGTAGGGTCTTGTAGGACATTGAGAGAGTGCAGAACATAGGGTGGAGGATTAAATGATGGTTCTTCATATGTTACATTAGGGAATGTACTTGAGGTCCTTGAGGAAATAGTGCAGACATCTAGACATATAGTGGACATGGTAAGTTGCCCATGGGCTGAACATTATGGACACCACCCATCACAAGACACTAGACAAGGGGAAGATCTCTGGTTGGGAGCCCTGGACTCTGCGTGGAGACCACCTGCTAGTATTTAGGTCTGCTTTCTAGGCTTCCTCTTGTAATGGTGTCCATGCTTGTGCTAGTACAAGGTAAGGGTGATGTACATCTATATGTGGGTATGTGCACTTACCTACTGACTGTTATTGCAGGGAACGGCATGTTCCAGGGTTACTGCACCTACAATTTATCTGGTCCTAATGGACAGCTCGTCTACCAAGCAACAGAGGACCGTGAATGCTGTGGACCTCGGCTAAGTGTCAGGGTCCAGAACATACAAGGCTACAATGTCCTTAACCTTTACATTCCTGCTAACTTCTGCAGCTGGGAAACAAAGGTAAGTCACAAATATGGACTGGGGAGACTGGGGATAACCCAACAATGAGCCCTGCTCTGCAGTGCATGAGCTCATTGGAGTCTACAATTCAGGAAGCATGGGATTCGTGCGATATAAGGTGTAGGTCTGAGGACGAGTGCGATATAAGGTGTAGGTCTGAGGACCAGTGGGCTATGAGGTGTAGGTCTGAGGACCAGTGGGCTATGAGGTGTAGGTCTGAGGACCAGTGCGCTATGAGGTGTAGGTCTGAGGACCAGTGCGCTATGAGGTGTAGGTCTGAGGACCAGTGCGCTATGAGGTGTAGGTCTGAGGACCAGTGCGCTATGAGGTGTAGGTCTGAGGACCAGTGCGCTATGAGGTGTAGGTCTGAGGACCAGTGCGCTATGAGGTGTAGGTCTGAGGACCAGTGCGCTATGAGGTGTAGGTCTGAGGACCAGTGCGCTATGAGGTGTAGGTCTGAGGACCAGTGCGCTATGAGGTGTAGGTCTGAGGACCAGTGCGCTATGAGGTGTAGGTCTGAGGACCAGTGCGCTATGAGGTGTAGGTCTGAGGACCAGTGCGCTATGAGGTGTAGGTCTGAGGACCAGTGCGCTATGAGGTGTAGGTCTGAGGACCAGTGCGCTATGAGGTGTAGGTCTGAGGACCAGTGCGCTATGAGGTGTAGGTCTGAGGACCAGTGCGCTATGAGGTGTAGGTCTGAGGACCAGTGCGCTATGAGGTGTAGGTCTGAGGACCAGTGCGCTATGAGGTGTAGGTCTGAGGACCAGTGCGCTATGAGGTGTAGGTCTGAGGACCAGTGCGCTATGAGGTGTAGGTCTGAGGACCAGTGCGCTATGAGGTGTAGGTCTGAGGACCAGTGGGCTATGAGGTGTAGGTCTGAGGACCAGTGGGCTATGAGGTGTAGGTCTGAGGACCAGTGGGCTATGAGGTGTAGGTCTGAGGACCAGTGGGCTATGAGGTGTAGGTCTGAGGACCAGTGGGCTATGAGGTGTAGGTCTGAGGACCAGTGGGCTATGAGGTGTAGGTCTGAGGACCAGTGGGCTATGAGGTGTAGGTCTGAGGACCAGTGGGCTATGAGGTGTAGGTCTGAGGACCAGTGGGCTATGAGGTGTAGGTCTGAGGACCAGTGGGCTATGAGGTGTAGGTCTGAGGACCAGTGCGCTATGAGGTGTAGGTCTGAGGACCAGTGCGCCATGAGGTGTAGGTCTGAGGACCAGTGCGCCATGAGGTGTAGGTCTGAGGACCAGTGCGCTATGAGGTGTAGGTCTGAGGACCAGTGCGCTATGAGGTGTAGGTCTGAGGACCAGTGCGCTATGAGGTGTAGGTCTGAGGACCAGTGCGCTATGAGGTGTAGGTCTGAGGACCAGTGCGCTATGAGGTGTAGGTCTGAGGACCAGTGCGCTATGAGGTGTAGGTCTGAGGACCAGTATGCTATGAGGTGTAGGTCTGAGGACCAGTATGCTATGAGGTGTAGGTCTGAGGACCAGTGCGCTATGAGGTGTAGGTCTGAGGACCAGTATGCTATGAGGTGTAGGTCTGAGGACCAGTATGCTATGAGGTGTAGGTCTGAGGACCAATGTAATATGAGGTCAAGAACTGGGGTTTGTGTGATATGACGTGTAGGTTTGGGAATTGGTATGATATGAGGATAAGATCTTATGAAAGGTGTGAACGCAGCCAAAGCTAAATGAGATGTCCTATTGGACTGGCAGTCAGAAATATAAGACCTCTCACATACTGCTGATCGTTGGTTTCAGGATGAAAGGCTGATGAAAAGAAAGAGTAATATCCAATTTAGAACAAAAAAAGTCTTCCAAAACTTAGAAACAAATTGTGCCCCATCATCTGACACGATGTTCTCAGAGATACCATGCAGCTGGACTACACGGTCCAGAGAAGACAACATTTTCCCATTAGGCAACTGTTTGAGAGGAACAAGGTAAAACATCTTACTAAATCTATCCACAACCACCCGGACTACTATCCTCATCTGTGACGAAATCCATAGAAAGGTGCAGGGGCGTTGCTAGGGTATCAAAAGACTCGGGGCCCAAGCTCCAATAAATACTGCTCTCCCACCCACACACCGCACTTTCCTGTACTCGCTATACAGCAGCAGGTACCTGTCACATCCAGCGCCTCCAGGTGACGTCTCCTCGAACGTAGATCTTCTCATCATCTTCTCCATTCAGTCCAGACTTCTCTCAGCCTCCTCGTCTCTGCAGAGTGTGACACACGGACATCTCAGCTTTCTCACTGCTCTATCATCATCACACAAACTGGAGCCCCCACAGTGTTACCCTGCTGCTTGCTGTGCCCTCCAATACCCCAAATACTATCCTGAAGAAAAATTAGCCCCGCCCCATAGTAACAGTACTCCTCATAGTTCCACCAATAGTAATTCCCTTCTAGAGTGCCCCCATTAGTAAAACTGCCCCCTACAGTGCCCCCAACAGTAATAATGCTCCACAAGAGCACCTCCATTAGAAGAGCCCTCCAGTATTAATAATGCCCTCACAGAGTCCGCAGTAGAAATAAGGCCCCCTATTGTTCCCCCAGTGGTAATAAAGCTCCCTACAGACCCCTCAGTAGTAATAAGGCCCCCATAGTGCTCTTAGTAGAAATAGACGGATCTATAAGTCCCTCCTATAGAGCCCCCAGTAGTAATAACAACGCCTATAATGTCCCTGGATTTATAATGCCCCTACAGTGCCCCCTGTATTTATACTACCCCCTACTGTTATAATGCTTGCTCTGTAGTGCCCCCTGTATTTATAATGCCCCTGCAATGCTCCCAGAATATATATATTGCCCCTTACTGTTATAATGCTCCCAAGTATTTATATCGCTGCCTACTGTTATAATTCTCACCCTGAAGTGCCCCCAGTATTTATATCGCTCCCTACTATTATAATGCTCGCCCTGAAGTGCCCCCAGTATTTATATTGCTCCCTACTGTTATAATGCCCCTACAGTGCCACTATTATTTATATCACCACCTGCTGCATTACAGTGCCCCCAGTATTTATATCAACCTCCTACTGTTATAATGCTCATCCTGAAGTATCCCCGGTATTTATATCGCCCCCCACTATCATAATGCTCACCCCGAAGTGCCCCCAGCATTTACACTGCTTCCTACTGTTATAACGATCCACCTTAAGTGCCCCTAGTATTTATAATGCTCTCTTTTAAGTGCACCCAGCATTTATGACGCCCCTTTCATTATAATGCTCGCCCTGAAATGCCCTCAGTATTTATAATGCCCACCCTACTGTTATAATACTCACCCTGAAGTGCCCCCAGTATTTATATCACCCTCTACTCTTATAATGCTCACTCTGAAGTGCCCCCAGTATTTATATCACCCTCTACTCTTATAATGCTCACTCTGAAGTGCCCCCAGTATTTATATCAGCCCCTACTGTTATAATGCTCCCCCTGAAGTGCCCCTAGTATTTATATTGCCCCCTACTGTTATAATGCTCACCCTGAAGTGCCCCCAGTATTTATATCGCCCCCTACTGTTATAATGCTTCCCCTGAATTACCCCCAGTATTTATAATTCCCTCTACTGTTATAATGCTCACCCTGAAGTGCCCTCAGTAATTATACTGCCCCTACTGTTATAATGCTCGCCCTGAAGTGCCCTCAGTATTTATATTGCCCCCTACTGTTATAATGGCCCCTGAATTGCCCCCCAGTATTTATATTGCCCCTACTGTTATAATTCTCGCCCCGAAGTGCCCCCAGTAATTATAATGTCCCCTACTGGTATAATGGCCCCTGAAGTGCCCCCAGTATTAATATCAACCCCTACTGTTATAATGCTCACCCTGAAGTGCCTCAGTATTTATATTGCCCCCTACTGTTATAATTCTCACCCTAAAGTGCCCCTAGAATTTATAATGCCCCCTACTGTTATAATGCTCGCCCTGAAGTGCCCCCAGTATTTATATCGCCTCCTACTGTTATAATGGCCCCTGAATTTCCCCCAGTATTTATAATTCCCTCTACTGTTATAATAGACCCTGAAGTGCCCCCAGTATTCATACTGCCCCTACTGTTATAATAGACCCTGAAGTGCCCCCAGTATTTATATCGCCTCCTACTGTTATAATGCTCACCCTGAAGTGCCCCCAGTATTTATATCGCCTCCTACTGTTATAATGCTCACCCTGAAGTGCCCCCAGTATTTATATCGCCTCCTACTGTTATAATGCTCAACCTAAAGTGCCCCCAGTATTTATATTGCTTCCTACTGTTATAATGCTCACCCTGAAGTGCCCCCAGTATTTATATCGCCTCCTACTGTTATAATGCTCACCCTAAAGTGCCCCCAGTATTTATATCGCCTTCTACTGTTATAATGCTCACCCTGAAGTGCCCCTAGTATTTATATTGCCCCCTACTGTTATAATGCTCACCCTGAAGTGCCCCCAGTATTTATATCGCCCCCTACTGTTATAATGCTTCCCCTGAATTACCCCCAGTATTTATAATTCCCTCTACTGTTATAATGCTCACCCTGAAGTGCCCTCAGTAATTATACTGCCCCTACTGTTATAATGCTCGCCCTGAAGTGCCCTCAGTATTTATATTGCCCCCTACTGTTATAATGGCCCCTGAATTGCCCCCCAGTATTTATATTGCCCCTACTGTTATAATTCTCGCCCCGAAGTGCCCCCAGTAATTATAATGTCCCCTACTGGTATAATGGCCCCTGAAGTGCCCCCAGTATTAATATCAACCCCTACTGTTATAATGCTCACCCTGAAGTGCCTCAGTATTTATATTGCCCCCTACTGTTATAATTCTCACCCTAAAGTGCCCCTAGAATTTATAATGCCCCCTACTGTTATAATGCTCGCCCTGAAGTGCCCCCAGTATTTATATCGCCTCCTACTGTTATAATGGCCCCTGAATTTCCCCCAGTATTTATAATTCCCTCTACTGTTATAATAGACCCTGAAGTGCCCCCAGTATTCATACTGCCCCTACTGTTATAATAGACCCTGAAGTGCCCCCAGTATTTATATCGCCTCCTACTGTTATAATGCTCACCCTGAAGTGCCCCCAGTATTTATATCGCCTCCTACTGTTATAATGCTCAACCTAAAGTGCCCCCAGTATTTATATCGCCTCCTACTGTTATAATGCTCACCCTGAAGTGCCCCCAGTATTTATATCGCCTCCTACTGTTATAATGCTCACCCTAAAGTCCCCCCAGTATTTATATCGCCTTCTACTGTTATAATGCTCACCCTGAAGTGCCCCCAGTATTTATATCGCCTTCTACTGTTATAATGCTCACCCTGAAGTGCCCCCAGTATTTATATTGCCCCTACTGTTATAATTCTCGCCCCGAAGTGCCCCCAGTAATTATAATGTCCCCTACTGGTATAATGCTCACCCTGAAGTGCCCCCAGTATTTATATCGCCTCCTACTGTTATAATGCTCACCCTGAAGTGCCCCCAGTATTTATATCGCCTCCTACTGTTATAATGCTCACCCTGAAGTGCCCCCAGTATTTATATCGCCCCCTACTGTTATAATGGCAATTGTACAAATAGGGTGAGACCTCGCAGCGCATCAGACGTTTACTTTTATAGTAACTAATACAATTGGTCCTTCTGACCTAAATACGTCTTTTTATATACGAGCTGTTTCTTTAACAAACTGCAGAACCTCTTTAAGTCTTTTGTCTGTTTTAGATATCTCATAACTCTTAGTTGCATTCCAGTCTCTGACGTGGTTTATCAACTCGCCTGGAAAGAAGAGACACGGCAGCTGCAATGTCTGGACGTGTAGTGGTGGCAATGTAGAGAAGTGCCCGCACATTGGATGTGAGAAGACCTTCTAACTTTGGATAGGCTGCTTCCATAGGTCTGCTTGTTCCTTTGGCCTCTGTCATGTTGAATTGCTGAACTCCATTTTTGCACTCTGGTTTAACAGGAAACGTCCATCTTTCTCACGCTGGATGTCAATTCCAAGATAATATGTCCCTTCACCTACTGTAGGTCTTTAGTTTCGAAGTGCTTATTGAGTACTCCTGGTAACTTTGCAATTTCATCGCTGTTCTTGTGAGCAATGATCAGGTCATCCACATAAATTAGCAGATACATCCATTCAGCGTCTACTTGTTTAGTGTATTGGCACGGATCAGCTTTGCTTCTTGTAAATCCTCCATCTAGTAGAACTTGATTAATCTTCACGTTCCATGCTCGAGCTGATTGTTTAAGGCTTTGCAGACAAGGTGCCCTTGTCCCTTTTTCACATATCCTTCTGGCTGAGACATGTACATTTCTTCATCAATATCACCACCTTCTCCAATACCACTGTCATAAGTGTTCGGAAAGTACTTTGTTTAGCAACTGGAGCAAAAGTAGCATCATAGTCCTCACCGAACTTCTGTGAGTAACCTTTAGCAGCCAGCCTTGCCTTGTACCGACAGACTTTACCTTCAGAGTTACATTTGCATCCTATGGCATGTTTACTGTGAGGTAGCTCTAAAAGTGTCCATGTCTGGAGATCATTGAGTGATGTAATTTCTTCATCAGCGGCTTTATTCCACATTTGTTTCTCCTGCATTGGGAGTTTCTGCATCTCTTTCCATGAACCTGGCTCTGCAAGCTATGCAAGATAGACGTTCAGCTGGAAGACCTTCATTGCTTCTGGTTGATCTTCTGACTGAAGGTATCTCTGGTTCAGTTTGAACGGCTCTGCGAGCTATGAAAGATAGACGTTCAGCTGGAACACCTTTATTGGTTCTGGTTGATCTTCTGACTGAAGGTATCTCTGGTTCAGTTTGAACGGCTCTGCGAGCTATGTAAGATAGACGTTCAGCTGGAACACCTTTATTTGTTCTGGTTGATCTTCTGACTGAAGGTATCTCTGGTTCAGTTTGAACGGCTCTGCAAGCTATGTAAGATAGACGTTCAGCTGGAAGACCTTCATTGCTTCTGGTTGATCTTCTGACTGAAGGTATCTCTGGTTCAGTTTGAACGGCTCTGCAAGCTATGCAAGATAGACGTTCAGCTGGAAGACCTTCATTGCTTCTGGTTGATCTTCTGACTGAAGGTATCTCTGGTTCAGTTTGAACGGCTCTGTGAGCTATGTAAGATAGATGTTCAGCTGGAGCACCTTTATTGCTTCTGGTTGATCTTCTGACTGCAGGTATCTCTGGTTCAGTTTGAACCGCTCTGCGAGCTATGTAAGATAGACGTTCAACTGGAGCACCTTTATTGGTTGTGGTTGATCTTCTGACTGACGGTATCTCTGGTTCAGTTTAAATGGCTCTGTGAGCTATCTAAGATAGACGTTCAGCTGGAGCACCTTTATTGGTTGTGGTTGATCTTCTGACTGAAGGTATCTCTGGTTCAGTTTGAACGGCTCTGCGAGCTATGTAAGATAGACGTTCAGCTGGAGCACCTTTATTGGTTCTGGTTGATCTTCTGACTGCAGGTATCTCTGGTTCAGTTTGAACCGCTCTGCGAGCTATGTAAGATAGACGTTCAACTGGAGCACCTTTATTGGTTGTGGTTGATCTTCTGACTGACGGTATCTCTGGTTCAGTTTAAATGACTCTGTGAGCTATCTAAGATAGACGTTCAGCTGGAGCACCTTTATTGGTTGTGGTTGATCTTCTGACTGAAGGTATCTCTGGTTCAGTTTGAACGGCTCTGCGAGCTATGTAAGATAGACGTTCAGCTGGAGCACCTTTATTGGTTCTGGTTGATCTTCTGACTGAAGGTATCTCTGGTTCAGTTTGAACGGCTCTGCAAGCTATGCAAGATAGACGTTCAGCTGGAAGACCTTCATTGCTTCTGGTTGATCTTCTGACTGAAGGTATCTCTGGTTCAGTTTGAACGGCTCTGTGAGCTATGTAAGATAGACGTTCAGCTGGAGCACCTTTATTGCTTCTGGTTGATCTTCTGACTGCAGGTATCTCTGGTTCAGTTTGAACCGCTCTGCGAGCTATGTAAGATAGACGTTCAACTGGAGCACCTTTATTGGTTGTGGTTGATCTTCTGACTGACGGTATCTCTGGTTCAGTTTAAATGGCTCTGTGAGCTATGTAAGATAGACGTTCAGCTGGAGCACCTTTATTGCTTCTGGTTGATCTTCTGACTGCAGGTATCTCTGGTTCAGTTTGAACCGCTCTGCGAGCTATGTAAGATAGACGTTCAACTGGAGCACCTTTATTGGTTGTGGTTGATCTTCTGACTGACGGTATCTCTGGTTCAGTTTAAATGGCTCTGTGAGCTATCTAAGATAGACGTTCAGCTGGAGCACCTTTATTGGTTGTGGTTGATCTTCTGACTGAAGGTATCTCTGGTTCAGTTTGAACGGCTCTGCGAGCTATGTAAGATAGACGTTCAGCTGGAGCACCTTTATTGGTTCTGGTTGATCTTCTGACTGCAGGTATCTCTGGTTCAGTTTGAACCGCTCTGCGAGCTATGTAAGATAGACGTTCAACTGGAGCACCTTTATTGGTTGTGGTTGATCTTCTGACTGACGGTATCTCTGGTTCAGTTTGAAATGACTCTGTGAAGCTATCTAAGATAGACGTTCAGCTGGAGCACCTTTATTGGTTGTGGTTGATCTTCTGACTGAAGGTATCTCTGGTTCAGTTTGAACGGCTCTGCGAGCTATGTAAGATAGACGTTCAGCTGGAGCACCTTTATTGCTTCTGGTTGATCTTCTGACTGCAGGTATCTCTGGTTCAGTTTGAACCGCTCTGCGAGCTATGTAAGATAGACGTTCAACTGGAGCACCTTTATTGGTTGTGGTTGATCTTCTGACTGACGGTATCTCTGGTTCAGTTTAAATGGCTCTGTGAGCTATGTAAGATAGACGTTCAGCTGGAGCACCTTTATTGCTTCTGGTTGATCTTCTGACTGAAGGTATCTCTGGTTCAGTTTGAACGGCTCTGAGAGCTATGTAAGATAGACGTTCAGCTGGAGCACCTTTATTGGTTGTGGTTGATCTTCTGACTGAAGGTATCTCTGGTTCAGTTTAAATGGCTCTGTGAGCTATGTAAGATAGACGTTCAGCTGGAGAACCTTTATTGGTTGTGGTTGATCTTCTGACTGACGGTATCTCTGGTTCAGTTTAAATGGCTCTGTGAGCTATGTAAGATAGACGTTCAGCTGGAGCACCTGTATTGCTTCTGGTTGATCTTCTGACTGAAGGTATCTCTGGTTCAGTTTGAACGGCTCTGCGAGCTATGTAAGATAGACGTTCAGCTGGAGCACCTTTATTGCTTCTGGTTGATCTTCTAACTGAAGGTATCTCCTGTAATGCTCCTGTAAGGCTACTTTCACACTTGCGTTTAGAGCGGATCCGTCTGAGACGGATCCACTCATATAATGCAGACGATGGATCCGTTCAGAATGGATCCATCTGCATTATATTGTAAAAAAAAAAACATTGCTTACCGGTAATCGTTTTTCTCGATACCCATAATGGCACCCTGTGCGACTCAGGACCTCCCATCAGGACAGGAAACCTGAGAAGATAAAAAGGACACACCTCCACCCAACACCAGTGGAAGAAATAAATTGTTCTCCGGAGAGAAATGGCAAAGGGTTAAAGACCCTTTTTTTTATTTATTTTTTGCTGCTTATATCTATATTACTTCATATAGACCTGGCAAAATGCTATATATATATATATATATATATATATATATATATATGTAATCTACCTGGGGAGGGAAATATCGGGTGCCGTCATGGGTATCGAGAAAAACAATTACCGGTAAGCAATGTTGTTTTCCCCACACCCATGACGACACCCTGTGCGAGATAAACTATAAGTAGAACCCGGGGGGGCAACAGCCTGAAGGACTTTTTCCCCCAAAAAAGCATCAGAATGGAGCTGCAGTCTGTAATGTTTAAGAAAGGTATGCAGGGAGCTCCAGGTAGCCGCCCTGCAAATCTGGGCTAAAGATACATCAGCTCTTTCAGCCCACGAGGTTGACACTGCCCTAGTAGAATGGGCCCCAAAACCTGAAGGAGGGGGGAGACCCAGGGAAATATAAGCTCTAGCTATGGCCTTCTTCACCCATCTAGCAATAACCCCGCGGGATGCTTTTTTCCCCTTATTTCCTCCTAAAAACTGGACCAGGAGGTTCTCGTCCTTTCTCCAAGGAGCCGTAACATCTAAGTAAACTAACAAGCATCTCTTAACGTCCAGGCAATGAAACCTTTCCTCCAAGCTATTGGAGGGGTTAGGAAAAAAGGAAGGCAACACAATGTCTTGGCTCCTATGAAAATCGGAGACAACCTTGGGAAGGAAAGAAGGCA
This sequence comes from Bufo gargarizans, assembly GCF_014858855.1. NCBI lineage: Eukaryota > Metazoa > Chordata > Amphibia > Anura > Bufonidae > Bufo > Bufo gargarizans. Next base: position 218,590 of record NW_025334628.1, on the reverse strand, counting down.
GGGGCCTGATAACTATTTGGTTATCCTGGATGATCGTATAGGGCGGAAATGCCGAGAAGGCCTGGATCTCCGAGATCCTCCTAGCAGAGGTAATAGCCAGGAGGAAAGCCATTTTAATGGATAAAATGTCAATAGGGACCTCTAATAAGGGCTCAAAGGGTCTATCGGTTAGGGCCGTCAAGACCCTGTTCAGGTCCCAAGGAGGGGAAAAAGGTCTAACAGAAGGACAGATTCTGGCAGCGACAGAAAGGAAACGCTTGACCCACGGGTGGATTGCTAATTGGAAGTCAAAAAAGTAGCTCAAGGCCGACACCTGGACTTTTAAGGTGGAGGCCTTGAGCCCTTTGTCTAAGCCCGCTTGTAAAAAGTCTAAAATCTTAGGGATTTCTGGAGGACTAAATGGATCAGGGCTAGAACCTAGAAAGGAAGAAAAGACATTCCAAACCCTATTATACTTCCTAGCTGTTGGGGGCTACCATGATTATGGTGGCTCCCTCCCTCCGCACTTTCTTCAGAACCTGCGGAATTAGGGAAATAGGTGGGAAGGCATAGCTGAGTTCCTGGCTCCAATCCTGAGCCAGACTGTCTACCGCTGTAGGATTCTCTGTATAATTTAGGGAGAAGAATCTCTGTGTCTTCCTGTTTTTCCGGGTGGCAAAGAGGTCTATAGATGGGGTCCCAAACTTTGGGAAAAAATCTCCTCGTTCAGACTCCACTCTGCCTGACTGAGCTGTACTCGGCTTAGAAAGTCGGCCACCGTATTCTCTTTCCCTTTCAAATGTATTGCGGATAAGGTCAGGTTCCTGTCTTCCGCCATTTTGAAAATTTCCTGGCAGAGGAAGATTAGGGATGGTACTTTTGTTCCGCCCTGATGATTTACATAGGCCACTGTCGTTGAATTGTCTGAGTAAAAGACCAACTTCCTGTTGGAGACCTCTGGAACTGCCACCTTTAGTACTCTTTCTACTGCCTTGAGCTCCTTGTAATTTGACGTGCAGTCCCGGGTTCTTAAATCCCATCTTCCCTGCCAGTATTTTCCCCCTGAATGAGCTCCCCAACCCCACGGACTGGCATCTGTCGTTATCAGCATGGGTTCCATGAAGGACCAAGGCATTCCTACCGAGAGGTTCTTCTCGGACGTCCACCACAGAAGGGAGTACCTTGCTCCAGAGGAGAGATGAAATTTTTCCTCTAGTGTTTGAGGAAGACCATTCCAATTCTTCAAGATGTCCGACTGTAACGGTCTTGTGTGGATCTGTGCGAATGGTACGGCTGGAATTGTAGCCGTCAGGTGCCTCAGTACTGCCATCGCCTCTCTGATGGAACATCGGAAGGACCGGAAAAGGAACCACACATGCTCTATTGTTGAGGACACTTTCTTCTGAGGGAGGAATGTCTTCTGAGCCGTGGAATCTAGCTGCATTCCTAAAAAGGTGCAAATTTGAGAAGGGGTTAGACAAGACTTCTCCTGATTCATCTTCCATCCCAGATCCTTCAACAGAGAGCACACCAGGACGAGCTCTGTTTGTAACTGCTCCCTTGTTTGGGCCACGAAAAAAAAATCGTCCAGATAAGGTACAACTACTATCCCAGACGATCGAAGGAATGCCACCATCTCCGCCACAACCTTGGTGAAAATTCTCGGGGTTTGAGACCCCAAACGGAAGTGCCCTGTATTGCAGGTGTAGAAGTTGGCCCTTTACTTGAACAGCCGTCCTTAAATACTTTTGTGAGGAAGAGTGAATTGGGATGTGATAATAGGCATCCTCTAAGTCTATACTTGCCATCCAGCAACCTTGGTATAACAGGTCTAAAGACGACTTTATAGTTTCCATCCGGAACTTCTTGTATCTCAGGAATTTGTTTAGCCGTTTTAGGTTCAGAATCATCCGAAAAGAACCGTTGGGTTTCTTTATTAAAAAGAGTGGGGAGTAGAACCCCCTGCCCTCCTCCTTCTTTGGGACTTGGCAAACAACCCCTTTGTCCAACAATAACTGAACCTCTCTCTCCAGAACTGTGGACTTTAGAGGATCCTTTGGAGTTGGAGTATGGGTGAAAAAGACTTGGGGATAAGAGCGGAACTCCAACCTGAATCCCTCCGCTATCCCCCCCAAAACCCACTTGTTCTGGGTGACGTTCGCCCAAGCCGGGAGAAAGGCAGAGAGTCTTCCCCCAACCTGGAGTCTGGAGTCATTGCTTGTCCTTTGGTTTGCTATCCTGGGTTTTAAAAAGGAAGCCGCTAGTTTTTCTTGGAAATCTATCCCTTTCCTTCCTATCGTATGGTTTACCCCTTTGTTTTCTAAAGCCCTGCTGGGGTCTACGAAAAAAGGGAGTCTTCTGAGGGACCGGAAAACCTTTTTTCTTGTCGGATGCCTTCTCCAAGATGTCATCCAGGGAGGACCCAAATAATCTATCGCCCTCACACGGAAGGGCACAGAGTCTGGCCTTAGACCCCTGGTCACCCTTCCATGATCTAAGCCAAATAGCTCTTCTTGCCGCATTCGTCATAGCTGAAGATTTGGCGGCAAAGCGCATAACATCCGTAGAAGCATCCATTAGAAAATCCGCCGCTTTAGCAAAGGTGGGAAGAGAAGCTAAGATTTCCTCCCTAGGCTTCAATCCACAATCTTAAGGACAGGGATAGCCAAGTGGCTGCAACCGCGGGTCTAAGACAAGTAGCGGAAGTTTCCCACGGCAGTTTTAGGTAAATATCTGCTTTCTTATCTAACGGGTCCGAAAGGCAACCCAGATCATCAAAGGGGAGGGCAGATCTCTTAGCTATCTTAGCGACTGGAGCATCTACCGTAGGGGCCCTATCCCAGTGGAGGAAACTTTCTTCATAAGGATATTTCCTTTTCACCAAGGAGGGTAAGAAAAATTTTCTATCAGGATTTTTCCATTCCCTATTAATGATCGCTTGCATGTTCTCATGAATAGGGAAGACCCTATGTTTTTTAGGGCCTAATGCCTGAAAGGCCTGGTCCGCAACTGATCTAGTCTGCTTAACGTCTTCCAACTGCATAGTTGCTCTGACCGCTTTTAGTAATGGTTGCGTATCCTCAGGGGAAAAGAAGGATCTCCCTGAATAATCTTCATCCGAAGAGTCCGATAGTTGTCCGGATTCTTTGCCATCGTCGGATGAATCCAATTCAATACTGTCATACTCTGTATCCCTCCCTGGTCTATCTGGGGACCTGGCACGGCTTTTACTGAATGCTTTAAAGGATGCCTTGATAATAGACTTCATGGACTTAGTGAGGGTCTGGGATTGTTCTGCTACCAGTTTATCTATACATGTTGAGCATAACGCCTTCTGATAAGATGCAGATAGGGACGTTTTACATTCCGCACATTCCCTGTGCTTTGTCTTGGAAGACGATTTTTTAGGTGGCTTAGGGATCTAAAAGGGAGACAATCATATGAAACACCACATTAGAAATAAAAAGGAACGCTCTCACCCATTGAAGCTTTTTCCTTTTTCCCCATCCTCAGACCAATACCGGACTTGGAGGCCTCAAGGGTTCCTGGGGTTCAGCGCGTCCTTCTGTAGGCTCCGACATGATGCAAACCAGGATCGCTACGCGGCACATCCAAATTGTGCCCCAGCTGGCTGCCGGAACCTGCCGCTGTTTTGTATTTTAAAAGACTCGCTTCGGCCTCTACTTCCGGGTCCTGCAGGGCTGAAGCTCCGCCCCCCCGCCGACATCATCCTCAGGAGATGGCCCCGCGCATGCGCATAGGCGCACGGACACCATCTTGGTGTCCGGAAGCCGCTCCCCATAACTACCGCTCCCCAGGGATAGGCCTTCCCACGGCATACAGCCACAGACTTTCCCCAGCTCCGGTGTCTTGGAGGTACGTCTTCAGCATCAGCTGCTTCTCAGGATCTCCCATCCGGAGGACAGGAAACCTGAACTGGTGTTGGGTGGAGGTGTGTCCTTTTTATCTTCTCAGGTTTCCTGTCCTGATGGGAGGTCCTGAGTCGCACAGGGTGCCGTCATGGGTGAGGGGAAAAATTCTAAGTGTGAAAGTAGCCGCAGACGGATCCGTCCAGACTTTACATTGAAAGTCAATGGGGGACGGATCCGTTTGAAAATTGAGCCATATGGTGTCATCTTCAAACGGATCCGTCCCCATTGACTTACATTGCAAGTCTGGACGGATCCGTTTGCCTCCGCACGGCCAGGCTGCAAGCAGCATTCAGGTGTTCGTCTGCTGAGCGGAGGACAGACGGTGCCAGACTGAGGCATTCTGAGCGGATCCGCATCCACTCAGAATGCATTAGGGCTGGACGGATGCGTTCGGGGCCGCTTGTGAGCCCCTTCAAACGGAACTCACAAGTGGAGCCCCGAACGCTAATGTGGAAGTAGCCTAATTTGCCCACTGGCTCCTGGTATTGCCCATACGGCTCAGGTAGGTGAGTGTTAGGTCCCCGAGCTACTTGAGAAACCTTGGCGCGGTGCCCGGGCTCAGATATGGCCTACACCGTAGGACATGTTGGCTAATCTCTCAATTTTAAAATCAGTTTGAGGGTTTAGTGAGACCGCAGAGTGCACCGGACTTTGCTATTATTTTGTTATATTGATCATCACATCCACATAATTGCCATCTTGTGTAGGATGTCTATTGTGGTACTTGTGGTTCGCTGCGGGCATCCTCCACTGTATGCATTATGCATTTTTGCTGGGGATCGTCATTAGCAATGGGCCACAAGTGCAGGATTTGCTCCCCTATATATATGCACAGCTGCATGTGGGTTTGAGCACCTCCTGCTAATACCGCGCCATTCTTTTCAGTTTGTATCTCTGGTTCAGTTTGAACGGCTCTGCGAGCTATGTAAGATAGAAGTTCAGCTAGAGCACCTTTATTGGTTGTGGTTGATCTTCTGACTGACGGTATCTCTGGTTCAGTTTGAATGGTTCTGTGAGCTATGTAAGATAGACGTTCAGCTAGAGCACCTTTATTGGTTGTGGTTGATCTTCTGAATGAAGGTATCTCTGGTTCAGTTTGAACGGCTCTGCGAGCTATGTAAGATAGACGTTCAGCTAGAGCACCTTCATTGCTTCTGGTTGATCTTCTGACTGAAGGTATCTCTGGTTCAGTTTGAACGGCTCTGCGAGCTATGTAAGATAGACGTTCAGCTGGAACACATTATTGGTTGTGGTTGATCTTCTGACTGACGGTATCTCTGGTTCAGTTTGAATGGTTCTGTGAGCTATGTAAGATAGACGTTCAGCTAGAGCACCTTTATTGGTTGTGGTTGATCTTCTGACTGAAGGTATCTCTGGTTCAGTTTGAACGGCTCTGCGAGCTATGTAAGATAGACGTTCAGCTAGAGCACCTTCATTGCTTCTGGTTGATCTTCTGACTGAAGGTATCTCTGGTTCAGTTTGAACGGCTCTGCGAGCTATGTAAGATAGACGTTCAGCTAGAGCACCTTTATTGGTTGTGGTTGATCTTCTGAATGAAGGTATCTCTGGTTCAGTTTGAACGGCTCTGCGAGCTATGTAAGATAGACGTTCAGCTAGAGCACCTTCATTGCTTCTGGTTGATCTTCTGACTGAAGGTATCTCTGGTTCAGTTTGAACGGCTCTGCGAGCTATGTAAGATAGACGTTCAGCTAGAGCACCTTCATTGCTTCTGGTTGATCTTCTGACTGAAGGTATCTCTGGTTCAGTTTGAACGGCTCTGCGAGCTATGTAAGATAGACGTTCAGCTGGAACACAATTATTGGTTGTGGTTGATCTTCTGACTGACGGTATCTCTGGTTCAGTTTGAATGGTTCTGTGAGCTATGTAAGATAGACGTTCAGCTAGAGCACCTTTATTGGTTGTGGTTGATCTTCTGACTGAAGGTATCTCTGGTTCAGTTTGAACGGCTCTGCGAGCTATGTAAGATAGACGTTCAGCTAGAGCACCTTCATTGCTTCTGGTTGATCTTCTGACTGAAGGTATCTCTGGTTCAGTTTGAACGGCTCTGCGAGCTATGTAAGATAGACGTTCAGCTAGAGCACCTTTATTGCTTCTGGTTGATCTTCTGACTGAAGGTATCTCTGGTTCAGTTTGAACGGCTCTGCGAGCTATGTAAGATAGACGTTCAGCTAGAGCACCTTCATTGCTTCTGGTTGATCTTCTGACTGAAGGTATCTCTGGTTCAGTTTGAACGGCTCTGCGAGCTATGTAAGATAGACGTTCAGCTGGAACACAATTATTGGTTGTGGTTGATCTTCTGACTGAAGGTCTCTCTGGTTCAGTTTGAACGGCTCTGCGACCTATGTAAGATAGACGTTCAGCTGGAGCACCTTCATTGCTTCTGGTTGATCTTCTGACTGAAGGTATCTCTGGTTCAGTTTGAACGGCTCTGCGAGCTATGTAAGATAGACGTTCAGCTGGAAGACCTTCATTGCTTCTGGTTGATCTTCTGACTGAAGGTATCTCTGGTTCAGTTTGAACGGCTCTGCGGGCTATGTAAGATAGATGTTCAGCTGGAACACCTTCATTGCTTCTGGTTGATCTTCTGACTGAAGGTATCTCTGGTTCAGTTTCAGCTTTTGATTTTTCTGCAGTAATTTCTATTTCTGTGTCACTTTCCTTATTTTCTTGAGTGACTGATGTTGATTCTTTCTCAGTTTGAATAGTTTGTGTCAGTTGTTCAAACGTTAAACACACAGAACTTTCATCAATCATCGCACTTCTGCTGACTGTTACCTTGTTGTGTCTTGATGTAAAATCCTGTATCCTTTTTGAGATTCCCTGTACCCCACAAGTGCTCCTCCTTTTGCACATGCATCCCATTTTGTATGTTTTTCTTTTGGAATGTGTACATGGGCTTTACTTCCAAAAATTCTTAAATCTGGTTTCTTTTTGTTCCACAGTTCATATGGAGTTTTTCCTGGCAAACGATGTTGAAGATAGCATGCAGCCATGATGGCTTCTCCCCAGTATGTCGTTGGCCCAGCATGCTCCTCTCACCTTCACACAGTGTGCGCTTCACTCTCTGCAGCTCCATTGCTCTGGGTTATATGAACAGTTGTCTGGAACATAATTCCATGTTTCCTGAGAATGGCTTGTGTTTTACCCCTTGTATCTTCTGAGCCATTATCTGTTCATAGTACTCGGGGCATCCTGCCAAATGTATCACTTACTTCAGTGAGATACTCTTCTAATTTCTCTGGCACTTCATCCTCATTGTGACGTAGAAACACTGTGCTATATCCGGCGTAATCATCAGTGAAGGTCAGGGAGTACTTTTTCTTCCCGGGAGTTATAGTTTTCATTGGACCACAGAGATCTGAATGTATTAAGTCCAGAGGTTTTTGAGTTTGGGGAAAGGTGTCCTGGTCATGTCTCCTTTCATCCAGCTGGTGCAGGTCATTATCTGATCACATGGATTCATCTTAATACCACTTGCATAGTTATTCTCAACTGTTATATCGGAATTTCTATGCCCGAATCGTCTGTGCCAAGTGTGGATGCCGTTTGAATGTTTATCCTCTTTGGCTGTTTTTAACCATTTCACTGCAGCGCAGCTGATATAGTTCATCTATGATTTTAGCAATCCCCTTTTGTGATGATACAACGGTCACCCTGAAATGTGACTACATTGCCTCGGTTAGTGCTTTCTAGCTCTGGACCATACAGAACATTCCTCATCTGGATCTTCTTAGTGATATCTGGAGAGATAGGAGATGGCTTTCTATACCATCCTATTCCCACCGATTCCATTACATGCACTGTGTGTAATCCTCCCCACATGTCTTCAGCAGTCTGACAGGTACATATATCTATGATTGGACCATGGTCTATGCACAGGGAGATGGTCTCTGGGCTTTCTGACCTCTAACCGCTCCTCTGTGGGCTGCGCAGGTCTGGCTGCACTTATACATTGCCACCTACCTGCTCTTATAAGCAGCATTTTCTTCTTGAATTTCCAGGATTGGTAGTTCTGATTTGTCAGATTTGCGATGGAGAACTTTGCTGAGGGGATGGTGGCAGCCATTTCTGCTGTTTGTCTTTCTGTTGCTGTCTCCTGCACTCGATTGCTTTAGTTCGCTGTATCTGGTTATATCCTGGGCTTCTGCAGCATGTCCTGGGCCCATAACCTGTTAGAGATACTTTCTGAGGCTAAACAAAGGACAGGCAGACATTCTGTGCAGTCGCTGACCTCTGCTCTGTGGCAGAACGACCACTGAACTCTTTTATTATAAAGACACAGCAAAAACAGGAACTTACCCAAATGTAACACTGCCACCTAGTGACCATACAATGTACTAGGCATACAGCAAGGCTGTGCAGTGGTTGTTGCTTATACAATACAAACCTTGTATGCTAACACTAGGTCCTTCAGTCAGTAAGATATAAGATCTAGGAGGTCTTGGGATCAGTATGATATGAGGTCTAGGTCTTGGGACCACTGTGATTTTAGGTCTAGGTCTTGGAGTAAGTATGACATGGGGTCTAGGTCTTAGGATCAGTGTGATTTTAGGCCTAGGTCTTGGGACCAGTATGATATGAGGCCTAGGTCCTTGGGTTAGCATAATTTGTGGCCTTGGTCCTTTGGTCAGTATGGCATGAGGTCTAGGTTCTTTGATCAGTATGATATCAGGTCTAGGCCTTGTGGTCAGTATGATATGAGATTAGGTCTTGGGGTCAGTATGATGTGGGTTCTAGGTCTTGGGGTCAGTATGGCATGGGGCCTAGGTCTTAGAAATCAGTGTTATTTTAGGTCTTAGTCCTGGGGTTATGATATGGAGTCTAGGACTTGGAGTCAGTATGACGTAGGGTCTAGGTCTTGTGTTATTTTAGATCTAAATCCTGAGGTCAGTATGATATGAGGCCTAGGTCCTTGGATCAGTATGGTATGAGGCCTAGCTCCTCAGGTTGGGTTAATGTGAGGTCTATATTTTGGGGTAAGTTTACTCTGAAGTCTAGATCTTGGGGTCAGTGTTATTTTAGGTGTAGGTCCTGAGGTCAGTATGATATGAGGCCTAGGTCCTTGGATTAGTATTATATGAGGCCTAGGTCCTGGGGTTGGTTTGATCTGAGGTCTATATATTGGGGTTGGTTTCCTCTGAAGTCTATGTCTTGGGATCTGTGTAGTATGAGGTCTAGCTCTCCAGGTCAGTCGTGGAGTCACTCATGGAGTCGGTGTGCTCTGCGGTCTAACTCATCAGTTCTATGTTATGTCCTTCAGTTACAGGTCAGTGATTCTTCAGGCCAAATCCTTGGGTACGTAGATCAGAACTGGACTGCTTTCTCCTCATCTTTTGACATTCTGAATCCACATCATGAGATCTGCCTAAAAGTCAAAGGTCCGGGTTGGGGGGAAGGCTTCATGTCAGACCAAGTCCACCAGGTAAGTGCTTTATCAGTCCTCCACCGCTTCACCATGATCAGGATATCTAGTGCCTGGAAGTGATGAGAGCACAGGAGAGTCCTGGGGCCCTGCAACTGTAGACTATAATGTGATGTCTCCATGTGTTGTAGGTCCTCTCGGCTGATAAATCCTTCTCGGTCGGCCTGATTACACGCGTGTGGCGAGGACTGTTGTGCCGAGATGATAAGTTTGTGCTGCAATTCCCACCAGACTTGGATGTTTCCATGAAAGCCCTGCTGATATCCTGCACCTTACTGATTGTAAGTGAGAGGGGCAAGAGAGGGGCAAGAGAGGGGCAAGAGAGGGGCAAGAGAGGGGCAAGAGAGGGGCAAGAGAGGGGAAACAGAAGAGCGAGTGAGGAACAAGGGAGGCGTGAGAGAGGGGTGAGAGAGCGGCAAAAGAGGGGTGAGTGACAGGCAAGAGGAGACAGGTGAGAGACATGAAAGAGAGGGGCAAGGGAGGCGTGAGAGAGGGGTGAGAGAGCGGCAAAAGAGGGGTGAGTGACAGGCAAGAGGAGACAGGTGAGAGACATGAAAGAGAGGGGCAAGGGAGGCGTGAGAGAGGGGTGAGAGAGCAGCAAAAGAGGGGAAGTGAGCAGCAAGAGGAGACAGGTGAGAGACATGAAAGAGAGGGGCAAGGGAGGCGTGAGAGAGGGGTGAGAGAGCGGCAAAAGAGGGGTAAGTAACAGGCAAGAGGAGACAGGTGAGAGACATGAAAGAGAGGGGCAAGGGAGGCGTGAGAGAGGGGTGAGAGAGCGGCAAAAGAGGGGAAAGTGAGCAGCAAGAGGAGACAGGTGAGAGACATGAAAGAGAGGGGCAAGGGAGGCGTGAGAGAGCGGCAAAAGAGGGGAAAGTGAGCAGCAAGAGGAGACAGGTGAGAGACATGAAAGAGAGGGGCAAGGGAGGCGTGAGAGAGGGGTGAGAGAGCGGCAAAAGAGGGGAAAGTGAGCAGCAAGAGGAGACAGGTGAGAGACATGAAAGAGAGGGGCAAGGGAGGCGTGAGAGAGGGGTGAGAGAGCGGCAAAAGAGGGGAAAGTGAGCAGCAAGAGGAGACAGGTGAGAGACATGAAAGAGAGGGGCAAGGGAGGCGTGAGAGAGGGGTGAGAGAGCGGCAAAAGAGGGGTAAGTAACAGGCAAGAGGAGACAGGTGAGAGACATGAAAGAGAGGGGCAAGGGAGGCGTGAGAGAGCGGCAAAAGAGGGGAAAGTGAGCAGCAAGAGGAGACAGGTGAGAGACATGAAAGAGAGGGGCGAGTGAGGAACAAGGGAGGCGTGAGAGAGGGGTGAGAGAGCGGCAAAAGAGGGAAAAGTGAGCAGCAAGAGGAGACAGGTGAGAGACATGAAAGAGAGGGGCAAGGGAGGCGTGAAAGAGGGGTGAGAGAGGGGTGAGTGCGGCAAAAGAGGGGAAAGTGACAGGCAAGAGGAGACAGGTGAGAGACATGAAAGAGAGGGGCAAGGGAGGCGTGAGAGAGGGGTGAGAGAGCGGCAAAAGAGGGGAAAGTGACAGGCAAGAGGAGACAGGTGAGACATGAAAGAGAGGGGCGAGTGAGGAACAAGGGAGGCGTGAGAGAGGGGTGAGAGAGCGGCAAAAGAGGGGAAAGTGAGCAGCAAGAGGAGACAGGTGAGAGACATGAAAGAGAGGGGCAAGGGAGGCATGAGAGAGGGGTGAGAGCGGCAAAAGAGGGGAAAGTGACAGGCAAGAGGAGACAGGTGAGAGACATGAAAGAGAGGGGCAAGGGAGGCATGAGAGAGGTGAGAGAGCGGCAAAAGAGGGGTAAGTGACAGGCAAGAGACATGAAAGAGAGGGGCGAGTGAGGAACAAGGGAGGCGTGAGTGAGGGGTGAGATAGTGGAAAATCTGCGGAAAGAGAGGGCTGGGTGATGAGGAAGAGAAGGGCAACCCTGTGACTGCCCTTCATAATGGCTGTGGGGCTCAGGATAGGCGGCATTCCCTGTCAAGTCACCGCTGATCTTTTTACATTACAGGATCTATTGCAGCACGAAAGGAACAGAAGATCTAACTGAGCACAGAGTTTACTGGGGAGCGCTGCGCAGGACGTGGACAAAGCTATTTATACATCCCCCCCAGTATATATTGTACATCCCCCTTGTGGGATCCCCTCGCTCCATGAGGTATACACCTCCTCCACTAGGTGGTAGCCTCTACCCGGGGTATACACCGTGTGTCATCAGTCTATGACTATATACAGAATAACCCTTCCCGCTGTCACCTCCTGTCCATGTGACCTGTAGCTTACACCTCCCCCACTAGGTGGTAGCCTCTACCCGGGGTATACACCGTGTGTCATCAGTCTATGACTATATACAGAATAACCCTTCCCGCTGTCACCTCCTGTCCATGTGACCTGTAGCTTACACCTCCTCCACTAGGTGGTAGCCTCTACCCGGGGTATACACTGTGTGTCATCAGTCTATGACTATATACAGAATAACCCTTCCCGCTGTCACCTCCTGTCCATGTGACCTGTAGCTTACACCTCCTCCACTAGGTGGTAGCCTCTACCCGGGGTATACACCGTGTGTCATCAGTCTATGACTATATACAGAATAACCCTTCCCGCTGTCACCTCCTGTCCATGTGACCTGTAGCTTACACCTCCCCCACTAGGTGGTAGCCTCTACCCGGGGTATACACCGTGTGTCATCAGTCTATGACTATATACAGAATAACCCTTCCCGCTGTCACCTCCTGTCCATGTGACCTGTAGCTTACACCTCCTCCACTAGGTGGTAGCCTCTACCCGGGGTATACACCGTGTGTCATCAGTCTATGACTATATACAGAATAACCCTTCCCGCTGTCACCTCCTGTCCATGTGACCTGTAGCTTACACCTCCTCCACTAGGTGGTAGCCTCTACCCGGGGTATACACCATGTGTCATCAGTCTATGACTATATACAGAATAACCCTTCCCGCTGTCACCTCCTGTCCATGTGACCTGTAGTTTACACCTCCTCCACTAGGTGGTAGCCTCTACCCGGGGTATACACCATGTGTCATCAGTCTATGACTATATACAGAATAACCCTTCCCGCTGTCACCTCCTGTCCATGTGACCTGTAGTTTACACCTCCTCCACTAGGTGGTAGCCTCTACCCGGGGTATACACCGTGTGTCATCAGTCTATGACTATATACAGAATAACCCTTCCCGCTGTCACCTCCTGTCCATGTGACCTGTAGCTTACACCTCCCCCACTAGGTGGTAGCCTCTACCCGGGGTATACACCGTGTGTCATCAGTCTATGACTATATACAGAATAACCCTTCCCGCTGTCACCTCCTGTCCATGTGACCTGTAGCTTACACCTCCTCCACTAGGTGGTAGCCTCTACCCGGGGTATACACCGTGTGTCATCAGTCTATGACTATATACAGAATAACCCTTCCCGCTGTCACCTCCTGTCCATGTGACCTGTAGCTTACACCTCCTCCACTAGGTGGTAGCCTCTACCCGGGGTATACACCGTGTGTCATCAGTCTATGACTATATACAGAATAACCCTTCCCGCTGTCACCTCCTGTCCATGTGACCTGTAGCTTACACCTCCTCCACTAGGTGGTAGCCTCTACCCGGGGTATACACCATGTGTCATCAGTCTATGACTATATACAGAATAACCCTTCCCGCTGTCACCTCCTGTCCATGTGACCTGTAGTTTACACCTCCTCCACTAGGTGGTAGCCTCTACCCGGGGTATACACCATGTGTCATCAGTCTATGACTATATACAGAATAACCCTTCCCGCTGTCACCTCCTGTCCATGTGACCTGTAGTTTACACCTCCTCCACTAGGTGGTAGCCTCTACCCGGGGTATACACCGTGTGTCATCAGTCTATGACTATATACAGAATAACCCTTCCCGCTGTCACCTCCTGTCCATGTGACCTGTAGTATACACCTCCTCCACTAGGCGGTAGCCTCTACCCGGGGTATACACCGTGTGTCATCAGTCTATGACTATATACAGAATAATCCTTCCCGCTGTCACCTCCTGTCCATGTGACCTGTAGCTTACACCTCCTCCACTAGGTGGTAGCCTCTACCCGGGGTATACACCATGTGTCATCAGTCTATGACTATATACAGAATAATCCTTCCCGCTGTCACCTCCTGTCCATGTGACCTGTAGCTTACACCTCCCCCACTAGGTGGTAGCCTATACCCGGGGTATACACCATGTGTCATCAGTCTATGACTATATACAGAATAACCCTTCCCGCTGTCACCTCCTGTCCATATGACCTGTAGTTTACACCTCCCCCACTAGGTGGTAGCCTCTACCCGGGGTATACACCGTGTGTCATCAGTCTATGACTATATACACAATAACCCTTCCCGCTGTCACCTCCTGTCCATGTGACCTGTAGTTTACACCTCCTCCACTAGGTGGTAGCCTCTACCCGGGGTATACACCGTGTGTCATCAGTCTATGACTATATACAGAATAACCCTTCCCGCTGTCACCTCCTGTCCATGTGACCTGTAGTTTACACCTCCTCCACTAGGTGGTAGCCTCTACCCGGGGTATACACCGTGTGTCATCAGTCTATGACTATATACAGAATAATCCTTCCCGCTGTCACCTCCTGTCCATGTGACCTGTAGCTTACACCTCCCCCACTAGGTGGTAGCCTCTACCCGGGGTATACACCGTATGTCATCAGTCTATGACTATATACACAATAACCCTTCCCGCTGTCACCTCCTGTCCATGTGACCTGTAGCTTACACCTCCTCCACTAGGTGGTAGCCTCTACCCGGGGTATACACCGTGTGTCATCAGTCTATGACTATATACAGAATAACCCTTCCCGCTGTCACCTCCTGTCCATGTGACCTGTAGTATACACCTCCTCCACTAGGTGGTAGCCTCTACCCGGGGTATACACCGTGTGTCATCAGTCTATGACTATATACAGAATAATCCTTCCCGCTGTCACCTCCTGTCCATGTGACCTGTAGGTTACACCTCCTCCACTAGGTGGTAGCCTCTACCCGGGGTATACACCATGTGTCATCAGTCTATGACTATATACAGAATAACCCTTCCCGCTGTCACCTCCTGTCCATGTGACCTGTAGCTTACACCTCCCCCACTAGGTGGTAGCCTCTACCCGGGGTATACACCGTGTGTCATCAGTCTATGACTATATACACAATAACCCTTCCCGCTGTCACCTCCTGTCCATGTGACCTGTAGCTTACACCTCCCCCACTAGGTGGTAGCCTATACCCGGGGTATACACCGTGTGTCATCAGTCTATGACTATATACACAATAACCCTTCCCGCTGTCACCTCCTGTCCATGTGACCTGTAGTTTACACCTCCTCCACTAGGTGGTAGCCTCTACCCGGGGTATACACCGTGTGTCATCAGTCTATGACTATATACAGAATGATCCTTCCCGCTGTCACCTCCTGTCCATGTGACCTGTAGTTTACACCTCCTCCACTAGGTGGTAGCCTCTACCCGGGGTATACACCATGTGTCATCAGTCTATGGCTATATACAGAATAATCCTTCCCGCTGTCACCTCCTGTCCATGTGACCTGTAGTTTACACCTCCCCCACTAGGTGGTAGCCTCTACCCGGGGTATACACCGTGTGTCATCAGTCTATGACTATATACACAATAATCCTTCCCGCTGTCACCTCCTGTCCATGTGACCTGTAGTTTACACCTCCCCCACTAGGTGGTAGCCTCTACCCGGGGTATACACCGTGTGTCATCAGTCTATGACTATATACACAATAATCCTTCCCGCTGTCACCTCCTGTCCATGTGACCTGTAGTTTACACCTCCCCCACTAGGTGGTAGCTTCCACCCGGGTAATCGGGCTTCGACTTTAGACTTCTGGATACGTGGCGTTCTATAGCGTAATGTGACCAGACGTAATTTCCGATTTATTCTGCTATTCTCAGATCAGATGTAGCACATAGGTGCCTTATGGGGCGTCACATGATCCCCTCCTAAGACATGAACTAAACAGGGACATTTATACATGTGATTGTATGACGGATGTTACACGGAGTCTGTTATTGGGGGTTCTGGTTACACATTGGGGACCCGTGACCGAGTCAATAACCCAATCTGGAAGAAGATCTGTTCTGTCTCATTAGTCAGGGCAGAGAACCATCTCTCAGGTCAGTTGATATCTTACTGTTAGGAAAGAGTAGATCAAGACCTGCACCCAACCGTATACCACCCCTCATGACCTGCACCCAATCGTATACCACCCCGCAAGACCTGAACTCATCTATATACCACGCCCCAAGACCTGCACCCAACCGTATTCCACCCCTCATGACCTGCACCAAACCATATACCACCCCTCAAGACCTGCACTCATCTATATACTACCCCCCCAAGACCTGCACCCAACCGTATACCACCCCTCAAGACCTGCACTCATCTATATACCACGCCCCAAGACCTGCACCCAACCGTATACCACCCCTCAAGACCTGCACTCATCTATATACCACGCCCCAAGACCTGCACCCAACCGTATTCCACCCCTCATGACCTGCACCAAACCATATACCACCCCTCAAGACCTGCACTCATCTATATACTACCCCCCCAAGACCTGCACCCAACCGTATTCCACCCCTCATGACCTGCACCAAACCATATACCACCCCTCAAGACCTGCACTCATCTATATTCCACCCCCAAGACCTGCACCACCTAACCATATACCCCTCAAAAGCTGCACTCAACCATATACCACCCATCGAGACCTGCACTCAACCGTATACCACCCATCGAGACCTGCACTCAACCGTATACCACCCATCGAGACCTGCACTCAACCGTATACCACCCATCGAGACCTGCACTCAACCGTATACCACCCATCGAGACCTGCACTCAACCGTATACCACCCATCGAGACCTGCACTCAACCGTATACCACCCATCGAGACCTGCACTCAACCGTATACCACCCATCGAGACCTGCACTCAACCGTATACCACCCATCGAGACCTGCACTCAACCGTATACCACCCATCGAGACCTGCACTCAACCGTATACCACCCATCGAGACCTGCACTCAACCGTATACCACCCATCGAGACCTGCACTCAACCGTATACCACCCATCGAGACCTGCACTCAACCGTATACCACCCATCGAGACCTGCACTCAACCGTATACCACCCATCGAGACCTGCACTCAACCGTATACCACCCATCGAGACCTGCACTCAACCGTATACCACCCATCGAGACCTGCACTCAACCGTATACCACCCATCGAGACCTGCACTCAACCGTATACCACCCATCGAGACCTGCACTCAACCGTATACCACCCATCGAGACCTGCACTCAACCGTATACCACCCATCGAGACCTGCACTCAACCGTATACCACCCATCGAGACCTGCACTCAACCGTATACCACCCATCGAGACCTGCACTCAACCGTATACCACCCCTCATGACCTGCACTCAACCGTATACCACCCCTCATGACCTGCACTCAACCGTATACCACCCCTCAAGACCTGCACCCAACCGTATTCCACCCCTCAAGACCTGCTCTCAACCGTATTCCACCCCTCAAGACCTGCTCTCAACCGTATTCCACCCCTCAAGACCTGCTCTCAACCGTATTCCACCCCTCAAGACCTGCTCTCAACCGTATTCCACCCCTCAAGACCTGCTCTCAACCGTATTCCACCCCCCCCCAAGACTTGCACCTAACCACATACTCCTCAAAAGCTGCACTCAACCATATACCACCCATCCCAACCTGCACTCAACTGTATACCACCCCTCAAGAACTGCACCCAACCGTATACCTCCCATCACGACCTGCACCCAACCGTATACCACCCATCACGACCTGCACCCAACCGTATACCACCCATCACGACCTGCACCCAACCGTATACCACCCATCACGACCTGCACCCAACCGTATACCACCCATCACGACCTGCACTCAACCGTATACCACCCATCAAGACCTGCACCCAACCGTATACCACCCATCACGACCTGCACCCAACCGTATACCACCCATCACGACCTGCACCCAATCATGTATCACCCATCAACATACGCCCCCCAAGACTTGCACCCAACCACCCCTCACAACCTGCACACAAATGTATACCACCCTTCAAGACCTGCACCCAACCGTATACCACCCATCACGACCTGCACCCAACCGTATACCACCCATCACGACCTGCACCCAACCGTATACCACCCATCACGACCTGCACCCAATCATGTATCACCCATCAACATACGCCCCCCAAGACTTGCACCCAACCACCCCTCACAACCTGCACTCAACTGTATACCACCCTTCAAGACCTGCACCCAACCGTATACCACCCATCACGACCTGCACCCAACCGTATACCACCCATCACGACCTGCACCCAACCGTATACCACCCATCACGACCTGCACCCAACCGTATACCACCCATCACGACCTGCACCCAATCATGTATCACCCATCAACATACGCCCCCCAAGACTTGCACCCAACCATCGCTCAAAAGCTGCACTCAACCGTATACCACCCCTCTCAACCTGCACCTAACCGAATGTAACGCCCCAGAGTGGCATTACCACCTCTTACACCCCTCTACTATCTCATAGTTGTTTTAATGTCATCATGTGTATTTATTTCCTGGTCCTGCATAATGTGTATTTGTAGTTCTGATTTTGTGACTGTTAACATGTAATGTACCTGGTCCACCAGCAGGTGGCGGCAATAATGTCAGAGCTACCTAGCCTAGAGTGGAACCTTCTGTCAACTCTAACCCTCTCTAGAGAGGGAGGAGTTTAGTTAGAAAGGCCAGTCTAGCCTACCCTTTCTAGGGGACATGTTGTGTCTAGCTTCCCCCCCTGCCTGGGGAAGGCAGCAGGCCCTCGTCCCTCCTGGACGAGTCCTGCAGAAGAGAGTTTAGAGTACCCCCTCCTAGGGGAAGGCTGTGTGCCAGCTAGCAGAGCCCTGTCTGCTCTGCTGGAACAAGAGAAAAGAGCAAAGAGCCTCAAGGAAAGGTTCCCTGGATAAAGAGAAAGAGAAAGACAGAGTCAGACTACAGAAAGCCAAGTTCAGCAGAAAAGAAAAGTTTCTATTTAATCCTGATAGCACAGCAGGGCTAAAGAGACAGATGTAGCAGAGCTGAGTGTGTTTGCCTGCCAGAATTTAAGCCAAAGCCTGCTGGCAACCAAGATACATTTGGGAGATTGTTCTCTGATGCAAGTTCATTCAAGTAAAGCTGTTTTCAACTTTAATACAAGTCTGGACTTCATCCCCTTCAACAACCCCCCCCCCTTTTTTCCTGCAACGGATGACCAGCGTATCCAGGAAGGAGCACCGTGACACGTGCACAGCCACATTCAAAGGGACATTATGGGCTAAGCTTACACCACTCTGGCATCCCTACACCTGGGTACCACCATCACCATCTATTAAGGGGGACCCCGTCCCTCATTGAGATGCAACTGGCATCACAACAAAAACTCTTATAACATCTTAAAAGGGACCCCTAGCGCCGTCGGAGCTCGTTGTGCATATACCACCCCAGGCAAAGGTACCTGGCAGAGGTACTGGTGCTGGGACTGAGAGAAGTGATCCTCTCTTTGGTAGGGGTGGATCAGTCGGGTTTTATGCTGTGGAAATACTACTGATATAAACCTGAGACGTTTATATACTAACCTCCAGGTTCATCATGATAATAGGGGCTTAAGGGTCCTAGCGTCACTGGGTAATAAAAAAGCATTAGACTGGAGGGGGATTTCATGTGGGCTACACCTGAACGGATGCGCTTCCCCCAAAACTTCCTTCGCTGGTTGCAACTACTTTATAAGTCCCCTACAGCTAGGGTCAGGATAAATGGGGCACCAGACAGGGTTGTCCACCTTCCCCCTTACTCTTTGCACTGGTAATGGAGCCCTTGTCCTTGCAGCCAGCCAGTACCGCAGGGGCAACACGTGAGGTGCGCGGTGGGCCGATGAGGGGCCAAATAATAATACAGTTCATCGGTTACTCACGGTCAGCAGAAGCCTCCCGGGGCCGGCAGCACAGTGATGAGGTGGACGGCACGAAATCCTCCGGGGCATGCTCTGTGGTAGGAAGCATCAGCCAAGATGGAGGTTGAGGTGCCCTTGGTGGCAGTGGTGTTTAGGGTGCTTGT
Organism: Bufo gargarizans; assembly: GCF_014858855.1. NCBI lineage: Eukaryota > Metazoa > Chordata > Amphibia > Anura > Bufonidae > Bufo > Bufo gargarizans. The sequence goes on along the minus strand of NW_025334628.1, from coordinate 199,011 downwards.
GGTGGCTGGGTTCCTTGGTGGTATTTGTTGTGACGCCAGTACCGGTAATGGTGGTACAACCAGTGGTAAGAATGAAGTGGACGGTGGTAGGACACGGCTCACAGCTGTTACTGAGGTCGGTTGCGGCAGGGACATCAGACAGAACACAGTCTCTTGTTCTTTAGAGGAATCCTGTTTGGCCGGGTTAAGCCTGAAGGTTCTGTAGAAGTACTTCTGGTAGGCGACTCTGCTTCAGGGCCCTGAGGCTGCCGGTGGCTGAAGTGTCCTTCACCTGGACTCCCTAGGGTGTCTGATGCCCGGATAGCGGCTTTTATCCTTTGGATTTCTTTAGTCTTTTCTTTCTTTTACCTGACAGAAGAGCCAGACCCGCACTGTCTCCCCACCAACTGCCCCCTCACTATCCTCCTCCTCCTCCCACTAGGCCTGACCTAAGTATTTATAGGACCTACGTGCTATCCCCCTCTAGTGGTGGGATGTATACATTACACCAGGCCAGCCTATGAACAGGGATACCACAGGTGTAATACAAAGTGACCACGCCGTTGTTATGGGGCCCGGAGCGCATTGAAGGCCCCGCCCCCTTCTCCTATTCCGCACAGACAGTTTATCATAGATAATATTGGCCGGCAATGAGGTGGCCCGCCCACTTGTGCTCTCCCTTGGCCCCCCCCCCCCTAATTGTACTGGACAATAAAGTTTATTGAAAGAAGGGAAAAAATATCACACGCGTCTTTTAGCCGGCTGGCCGCCCCGTTTCCTAGGTAACACTAAGTGCGCGTGCTGGAGGCTCGCGCAGGAGTGGACGTGAGAGCGAGCGGCCGGGGACAGGACACCAGCGGCGACCGGTGAGGGGGAGGAACGTGTCGGGCCCCCTGACTGCAGGCCTCGGCGGTGTCAGTGATGTCTTGTGCCTCCATAGTGAGCGAGACGCATCTCCCACAAGCTGCACAGGACGTCACGCATTTCACACCACCGCCTATCCCACCGCACCATGCGGGCTCTGCTGGGGTTTCTGGGTGGCACCGTCACGCTCTAGAGGCAGGCACCCAGCTTTCCTAGAGTCCTGAGTATGAGGTCCAGCTCCTAGAGGCAGGCACCCAGCTCTCCCAGAGTCCTGAGTATGAGGTCCAGCTCCTAGAGTTAGGCACCCAGCTTTCCCAGAGTCCTGAGTATGAGGTCCAGCTCCTAGAGGTAAGCACCCAGCTTTCCCAGAGTCCGGAGTATGAGGTCCCGCTCTAGAGGTAGGCACCCAGCTTTCCCAGAGTCCTGAGTATGAGGTCCAGCTCCAACAAGCAGGCACCCAGCTTTCCCAGAGTCCTGAGTATGAGGTCCAGCTCTGACAGGCAGGCACCCAGCTTTCCCAGAGTCCTGAGTATGAGGTCCAGCTCCAACAAGCAGGCACCCAGCTTTCCCAGAGTCCTGAGTATGAGGTCCAGCTCTGACAGGCAGGCACCCAGCTTTCCCAGAGTCCTGAGTATGAGGCCCCGCTCTAGAGGCAGGCACCCAGCTTCCCCAGAGTCCTGAGTATGAGGTCCAGCTCTGACAGGCAGGCACCCAGCTTTCCCAGAGTCCTGAGTATGAGGTCCAGCTCCTACAGGCAGGCACCCAGCTTTCCTAGAGTCCTGAGTATGAGGTCCAGCTCCTAGAGTTAGGCACCCAGCTTTCCCAGAGTTCTGAGTATGAGGTCCAGCTCCTACAGGCAGCACCCAGCTTTCCCAGAGTCCTGAGTATGAGGTCCAGCTCCTACAGGCAGGCACCCAGCTTTCCCAGAGTCCTGAGTATGAGGTCCAGCTCCTAGAGGCAGGCACCCAGCTTTCCCAGAGTCCTGAGTATGAGGTCCAGCTCCTAGAGATAGGCACCCAGCTTTCCCAGAGTCCTGAGTATGAGGTCCAGCTCCTAGAGGCAGGCACCCAGCTTTCCTAGAGTCCTGAGTATGAGGTCCAGCTCCTAAAGGTAGGCACCCAGCTTTCCCAGAGTCCTGAGTATGAGGTCCAGCTCCTACAGGCAGGCACCCAGCTTTCCCAGAGTCCTGAGTATGAGGTCCAGCTCCTACAAGCAGGCACCCAGCTTTCCCAGAGTCCTGAGTATGAGGTCCAGCTCCTAGAGGCAGGCACCCAGCTTTCCCAGAGTCCTGAGTATGAGGTCCAGCTCCTAGAGGCAGGCACCCAGCTTTCCCAGAGTCCTGAGTATGAGGTCCAGCTCCTAGAGGTAGGCACCCAGCTTTCCCAGAGTCCTGAGTATGAGGTCCAGCTCCTAGAGGCAAGCACCCAGCTTTCCCAGAGTCCTGAATATAATATCCAGCTCCTAGAGGTAGGCACCCAGCTTTCCCAGAGTCCTGAGTATGAGGTCCAGCTTCTACAGGCAGGCACCCAGCTTTCCCAGAGTCCTGAATATAATATCCAGCTCCTAGAGGCAGGCACCCAGCTTTCCCAGAGTCCTGAATATAATATCCAGCTCCTAGAGGTAGGCACCCAGCTTTCCCAGAGTCCTGAGTATGAGGTCCAGCTCCTAGAGGCAGGCACCCAGCTTTCCCATAGTCCTGAGTATGAGGTCCAGCTCCTAGAGGTAGGCACCCAGCTTTCCCAGAGTCCGGAGTATGAGGTCCCGCTCTAGAGGTAGGCACCCAGCTTTCCCAGAGTCCTGAGTATGAGGTCCAGCTCCTAGAGTTAGGCACCCAGCTTTCCCAGAGTCCTGAGTATGAGGTCCAGCTCCTACAGGCAGGCACCCAGCTTTCCCAGAGTGCTGAGTATGAGGTCCAGCTCCTAGAGGCAGGCACCCAGCTTTCCCAGAGTCCTGAATATAATATCCAGCTCCTAGAGGTAGGCACCCAGCTTTCCCAGAGTCCTGAGTATGAGGTCCAGCTCCTAGAGGCAGGCACCCAGCTTTCCTAGGGTTCTGAATATAATATCCAGCTCCTAGAGGCAGGCACCCAGCTTTTCCAGAGTCATGAGTATGAGGTCCAGCTCCTACAGGCAGGCACCCAGCTTTCCCAGAGTCCTGAGTATGAGGTCCAGCTCCTACAGGCAGCACCCAGCTTTCTTAGGGTTCTGAATATAATATCCAGCTCCTAGAGGCAGGCACCCAGCTTTCCCAGAGTCCTGAGTATGAGGTCCAGCTCCTACAGGCAGGCACCCAGCTTTCCCAGAGTCCTGAGTATGAGGTCCAGCTCCTAGAGGCAGGCACCCAGCTTTCCCAGAGCCCTGAGTATGAAGTCCAGCTCCTACAGGCAGGCACCCAGCTTTCCCAGAGTCCTGAGTATGAGGTCCAGCTCCTACAGGCAGGCACCCAGCTTTCCCAGAGTCCTGAGTATGAGGTCCAGCTCCTACAGGTAGGCACCCAGCTTTCCCAGAGTCCTGAGTATGAGGTCCAGCTCCTAGAGGCAGGCACCCAGCTTTCCCAGAGTCCTGAGTATGAGGTCCAGCTCCTAGAGGTAGGCACCCAGCTTTCCCAGAGTCCTGAGTATGAGGTCCCGCTCTAGAGGTAGGCACCCAGCTTTCCCAGAGTCCTGAGTATGAGGTCCAGCTCCTACAGGCAGGCACCCAGCTTTCCCAGAGTCCTGAGTATGAGGTCCAGCTCCTACAGGCAGGCACCCAGCTTTCCTAGAGTCCTGAGTATGAGGTTCAGCTCCTAGAGGTAGGCACCCAGCTTTCCTAGGGTTCTGAATATAATATCCAGCTCCTAGAGGTAGGCACCCAGCTTTCCCAGAGTCCTGAGTATGAGGTCCAGCTCTGACAGGCAGGCACCCAGCTTTCCCAGAGTCCTGAGTATGAGGTCCAGCTCCTACAGGCAGGCACCCAGCTTTCCCAGAGTCCTGAGTATGAGGTCCAGCTCCTAGAGGCAGGCACCCAGCTTTCCCAGAGTCCTGAATATAATATCCAGCTCCTAGAGGTAGGCACCCAGCTTTCCCAGAGTCCTGAGTATGATGTCCAGCTCCTAGAGGCAGGCACCCAGCTTTCCCAGAGTCCTGAATATAATATCTAGCTCCTAGAGGTAGGCACCCAGCTTTCCCAGAGTCCTGAGTATGAGGTCCAGCTCCTACAGGCAGGCACCCAGCTTTCCTAGGGTTCTGAATATAATATCCAGCTCCTAGAGGCAGGCACCCAGCTTTCCCAGAGTCCTGAGTATGAGGTCCAGCTCCTAGAGGCAGGCACCCAGCTTTCCTAGGGTTCTGAATATAATATCCAGCTCCTAGAGGCAGGCACCCAGCTTTCCCAGAGTCCTGAGTATGAGGTCCAGCTCCTACAGGCAGGCACCCAGCTTTCCCAGAGTCCTGAGTATGAGGTCCAGCTCCTAGAGGCAGGCACCCAGCTTTCCCAGAGCCCTGAGTATGAGGTCCAGCTCCTACAGGCAGGCACCCAGCTTTCCCAGAGTCCTGAGTATGAGGTCCAGCTCCTACAGGTAAGCACCCAGCGTTCCCAGAGTCCTGAGTATGAGGTCCAGCTCCTAGAGGCAGGCACCCAGCTTTCCTAGGGTCCTGAATATAATATCCAGCTCCTACAGGTAGGCACCCAGCTTTCCTAGAGTCCTGAGTATGAAGTTGAGCTCCTAGAGTTAGGCACCCAGCTTTCCCAGAGTCCTGAGTATGAGGTCCAGCTCCTACAGGCAGGCACCCAGCTTTCCCAGAGTCCTGAGTATGAGGTCCAGCTCCTACAGGCAGGCAGGCACCCAGCTTTCCCAGAGTCCTGAGTATTTGGTCCAGCTCCTAGAGGCAGGCACCCAGCTTTCCCAGAGTCCTGAGTATGAGTTCCAGCTCCTGCAGGCAGGCACCCAGCTTTCCCAGAGTCCTGAGTATGAGGTCCAGCTCCTACAGGCAGGCACCCAGCTTTCCCAGAGTCCTGAGTATGAGGTCCAGCTCCTAGAGGCAGGCACCCAGCTTTCCCAGAGTCCTGAGTATGAGGCCCAGCTCCTACAGGCAGGCACCCAGCTTTCCCAGAGGCCTGAGTATGAGGTCCAGCTCCTACAGGCAGGCACCCAGCTTTCCCAGAGTCCTGAGTATGAGGTCCAGCTCCTACAGGTAAGCACCCAGCGTTCCCAGAGTCCTGAGTATGAGGTCCAGCTCCTAGAGGCAGGCACCCAGCTTTCCTAGGGTCCTGAATATAATATCCAGCTCCTACAGGTAGGCACCCAGCTTTCCTAGAGTCCTGAGTATGAAGTTGAGCTCCTAGAGTTAGGCACCCAGCTTTCCCAGAGTCCTGAGTATGAGGTCCAGCTCCTACAGGCAGGCACCCAGCTTTCCCAGAGTCCTGAGTATGAGGTCCAGCTCCTAGAGGCAGGCACCCAGCTTTCCCAGAGTCCTGAGTATGAGTTCCAGCTCCTGCAGGCAGGCACCCAGCTTTCCCAGAGTCCTGAGTATGAGGTCCAGCTCCTACAGGCAGGCACCCAGCTTTCCCAGAGTCCTGAGTATGAGGTCCAGCTCCTAGAGGCAGGCACCCAGCTTTCCCAGAGTCCTGAGTATGAGGCCCAGCTCCTACAGGCAGGCACCCAGCTTTCCCAGAGCCCTGAGTATGAGGTCCAGCTCCTACAGGCAGGCACCCAGCTTTCCCAGAGTCCTGAGTATGAGGTCCAGCTCCTACAGGTAAGCACCCAGCTTTCCCAGAGTCCTGAGTATGAGGTCCAGCTCCTAGAGGCAGGCACCCAGCTTTCCTAGGGTCCTGAATATAATATCCAGCTCCTACAGGTAGGCACCCAGCTTTCCTAGAGTCCTGAGTATGAAGTTGAGCTCCTAGAGTTAGGCACCCAGCTTTCCCAGAGTCCTGAGTATGAGGTCCAGCTCCTACAGGCAGGCACCCAGCTTTCCCAGAGTCCTGAGTATGAGGTCCAGCTCCTACAGGCAGGCAGGCACCCAGCTTTCCCAGAGTCCTGAGTATTTGGTCCAGCTCCTAGAGGCAGGCACCCAGCTTTCCCAGAGTCCTGAGTATGAGTTCCAGCTCCTGCAGGCAGGCACCCAGCTTTCCCAGAGTCCTGAGTATTTGGTCCAGCTCCTAGAGGCAGGCACCCAGCTTTCCCAGAGTCCTGAGTATGAGTTCCAGCTCCTGCAGGCAGGCACCCAGCTTTCCCAGAGTCCTGAGTATGAGGTCCAGCTCCTACAGGCAGGCACCCAGCTTTCCCAGAGTCCTGAGTATGAGGTCCAGCTCCTAGAGGCAGGCACCCAGCTTTCCCAGAGTCCTGAGTATGAGGCCCAGCTCCTACAGGCAGGCACCCAGCTTTCCCAGAGTCCTGAGTATGAGGTCCAGCTCCTACAGGCAGGCACCCAGCTTTCCCAGAGTCCTGAGTATGAGGTCCAGCTCCTAGAGGCAGGCACCCAGCTTCCCCAGAGTCCTGAGTATGAGGCCCAGCTCCTACAGGCAGGCACCCAGCTTTCCCAGAGTCCTGAGTATGAGGTCCAGCTCCTACAGGCAGGCACCCAGCTTTCCCAGAGTCCTGAGTATGAGGTCCAGCTCCTAGAGGTAGGCACCCAGCTTCCCCAGAGTCCTGAGTATGAGGTCCAGCTCCTAGAGGTAGGCACCCAGCTTTCCCAGAGTCCTGAGTATGAGGTCCAGCTCCTAGAGGTAGGCATTCAGCTTTCCCAGAGTCCTGAGTATGAGGTCCAGCTCCTAGAGGTAGGCACCCAGCTTTCCCAGAGTCCTGAGTATGAGGTCCAGCTCCTACAGGCAGGCACCCAGCTTTCCCAGAGTCCTGAATATAATATCCAGCTCCTAGAGGCAGGCACCCAGCTTTCCCAGAGACCTGAGTATGAGGTCCAGCTCCTACAGGCAGGCACCCAGCTTCCCCAGAGTCCTGAGTATGAGGTCCAGCTCCTAGAGGCGGGCACCCAGCTTTCCCAGAGTCCTGAGTATGAGGTCCAGCTCCTAGAGGCAGGCACCCAGCTTCCCCAGAGTCCTGAGTATGAGGTCCAGCTCCTACAGGTAGGCACCCAGCTTTCCCAGAGTCCTGAGTAGGAGGTCCAGCTCCTAGAGTTAGGCACCCAGCTTTCCCAGAGTCCTGAGTATGAGGTCCAGCTCCTAGAGGCAGGCACCCAGCTTCCCCAGAGTCCTGAGTATGAGGTCCAGCTCCTAGAGGCAGACACACAGCTTTCCTAGAGTATTGAATATAATATCCAGCTCCTACAGGTAGGCACCCAGCTTTCCTAGAGTCCTGAGTATGAGGTTCAGCTCCTAGAGTTAGGCACCCAGCTTTCCCAGAGTCCTGAGTATGAGGTCCAGCTCCTACAGGCAGGCACCCATCTTTCCCAGAGTCCTGAGTATGAGGTCCAGCTCCTAGAGGCAGGCACCAAGCTTTCCCAGAGTCCTGAGTATGAGGCCCAGCTCCTACAGGCAGGCACCCAGCTTTCCCAGAGTCCTGAGTATGAGGTCCAGCTCCTAGAGGTAGGCACCCAGCTTTCCCAGAGTCATGAGTATGAGGTCCAGCTCCTAGAGGTAGGCATTCAGCTTTCCCAGAGTCCTGAGTATGAGGTCCAGCTCCTAGAGGTAGCACCCAGCTTTCCCAGAGTCCTGAGTATGAGGTTCAGCTCCTAGAGGCAGGCACCCAGCTTTCCCAGAGTCCTGAGTATGAGGTCCAGCTCCTACAGGCAGGCACCCAGCTTTCCCAGAGTCCTGAGTATGAGGTCCAGCTCCTAGAGGCAGGCACCCAGCTTTCCCAGAGTCCTGAGTATGAGGTCCAGCTCCTACAGGCAGGCACCCAGCTTTCCCAGAGTCCTGAGTTTGAGGTCCAGCTTCTAGAGGCAGGCACCCAGCTTCCCCAGAGTCCTGAGTATGAGGTCCAGCTCCTAGAGGCGGGCACCCAGCTTTCCCAGAGTCCTGAGTATGAGGTCCAGCTCCTAGAGGCAGGCACCCAGCTTCCCCAGAGTCCTGAGTATGAGGTCCAGCTCCTACAGGTAGGCACCCAGCTTTCCCAGAGTCCTGAGTAGGAGGTCCAGCTCCTAGAGTTAGGCACCCAGCTTTCCCAGAGTCCTGAGTATGAGGTCCAGCTCCTAGAGGCAGGCACCCAGCTCTCCCAGAGTCCTGAGTATGAGGTCCAGCTCCTAGAGGCAGGCACACAGCTTTCCTAGAGTATTGAATATAATATCCAGCTCCTACAGGTAGGCACCCAGCTTTCCTAGAGTCCTGAGTATGAGGTTCAGCTCCTAGAGTTAGGCACCCAGCTTTCCCAGAGTCCTGAGTATGAGGTCCAGCTCCTACAGGCAGGCACCCATCTTTCCCAGAGTCCTGAGTATGAGGTCCAGCTCCTAGAGGCAGGCACCAAGCTTTCCCAGAGTCCTGAGTATGAGGCCCAGCTCCTACAGGCAGGCACCCAGCTTTCCCAGAGTCCTGAGTATGAGGTCCAGCTCCTAGAGGCAGGCACCCAGCTTTCCCAGAGTCATGAGTATGAGGTCCAGCTCCTAGAGGTAGGCATTCAGCTTTCCCAGAGTCCTGAGTATGAGGTCCAGCTCCTAGAGGTAGCACCCAGCTTTCCCAGAGTCCTGAGTATGAGGTTCAGCTCCTAGAGGCAGGCACCCAGCTTTCCCAGAGTCCTGAGTATGAGGTCCAGCTCCTACAGGCAGGCACCCAGCTTTCCCAGAGTCCTGAGTATGAGGTCCAGCTCCTAGAGGCAGGCACCCAGCTTTCCCAGAGTCCTGAGTATGAGGTCCAGCTCCTAGAGGCAGGCACCCAGCTTTCCCAGAGTCCTGAGTTTGAGGTCCAGCTTCTAGAGGCAGGCACCCAGCTTTCCCAGAGTCCTGAGTATGAGGTCCAGCTCCTAGAGGCAGGCACCCAGCTTCCCCAGAGTCCTGAGTATGAGTTCCAGCTCCTAGAGGCAGGCACCCAGCTTTCCCAGAGTCCTGAGTATGAGGTCCAGCTCCTAGAGGCAGGCACCCAGCTTTCCCAGAGTCCTGAGTATGAGGTCCAGCTCCTAGAGTTAGGCACCCAGCTTTCCCAGAGTCATGAGTATGAGGTCCAGCTCCTAGAGGCAGGCACCCAGCTTCCCCAGAGTCCTGAGTATGAGGTCCAGCTCCTAGAGGTAGGCATTCAGCTTCCCCAGAGTCCTGAGTATGAGTTCCAGCTCCTAGAGGCAGGCACCCAGCTTTCCTAGGGTCCTGAATAAAATATCCAGCTCCTAGAGGTAGGCACCCAGCTTTCCCAGAGTCCTGAGTATGAGGTCCAGCTCCTAGAGGCAGGCACCCAGCTTTCCTAGGGTCCTGAATAAAATATCCAGCTCCTAGAGGTAGGCACCCAGCTTTCCCAGAGTCCTGAGTATGAGGTCCAGCTCCTAGAGGCAGGCACCCAGCTTTCCTAGGGTCCTGAATATAATATCCAGCTCCTAGAGGCAGGCACCCAGCTTTCCTAGGGTCCTGAATAAAATATCCAGCTCCTAGAGGTAGGCACCCAGCTTTCCCAGAGTCCTGAGTATGAGGTCCAGCTCCTAGAGGCAGGCACCCAGCTTTCCTAGGGTTCTGAATATAATATCCAGCTCCTAGAGGCAGGCACCCAGCTTTCTTAGGGTTCTGAATATAATATCCAGCTCCTAGAGGCAGGCACCCAGCTTTCCCAGAGTCCTGAGTATGAGGTCCAGCTCCTAGAGGCAGGCACCCAGCTTTCCTAGGGTTCTGAATATAATATCCAGCTCCTAGAGGCAGGCACCCAGCTTTCCTAGGGTTCTGAATATAATATCCAGCTCCTAGAGGCAGGCACCCAGCTTTCCCAGAGTCCTGAGTATGAGGTCCAGCTCCTACAGGCAGGCACCCAGCTTTCCCAGAGTCCTGAATATAATATCCAGCTCCTAGAGGTAAACACCCAGCTTTCCTAGGGTCCTGAGTATGAGGTCCAGCTCCTAGAGGCAGGCACCCAGCTTTCCTAGGGTCCTGAATATAATATCCAGCTCCTAGAGGCAGGCACCCAGCTTTCCCAGGGCCCCGAGTGTGGAGAAGAGGGGAGGGATCTGAAACCTCCAGGATTCCAGCTGCTTTGAAACTACCACTCCCAGCATGCCCTGACTACAGTTCATTGTCCTATGTCACATTCAGGAGGATGTGGGGGGGAGTCCCCAGGATGCTGGGAGTCACGATTATTTGCTGTGCCGCTGTAAGAAAGGCTTTTCTTATCAGAGTACTCAATTAATCGGTAGAATACTCGACTGCTAAAACACGGCACTCGTTTGGCCAGGGGTGGGTAGTGGGCGGGGTTAGGGGGCCCAATTCAGATTCCTGCTATGGGGCCCAGTGATTTCTATGTGCGCCCCTGATGACGTGCGGTAGGATAATGCGCGTGTTCCCACGTGTCCTGAGGGGGGCGCTGCATCCTTGCTCATCTATAGAAGGATACGAGGTGGCGCGAATAACTGAGAAACCTTCCCTCTATGCAGACGACGTGTTGGTATACTGGCGAACCCAGGTAGCTCTCTGAAGGCCTCGAGGCCACCGTCGATGAGTTTGGCAGCTTCTCTGGTCTGCGGGGGAATTGGGTAAAGCCTCTGCCTGACTGATGATTCTGAGCCCATCCATATTTCATCACGGTCCAAACTCCAGGTTGTAGGACAGTTTGGGAATTGTTATCTATAGGGAGGCCGCAATGTTCTACCGGCTCAATGTAGTTCCCACAATGGAGTATATTACTAGGAAAACTGAGGTATGGGAGAACCTGCCGCTGACTCTGATAGGCCGTGTCACTATAGATGGTCCTCCCACCCAAGTTGTTATATCTTTATAGGACGGCACCTCGAGCGCTACCGAAGAGACACGTTATACTCATGGATGAGGTGTCTACCCCTCAGGTGCCGTATATACGGGGGAACCTGGCGCTCAAGGATGGTGGGGAGAGGTGGTGGCCGTGTTTACCGTTATGGAGGAATAAGGATTTGCCTGAACTCTAGCAGACTTTGAATTTTGGCCCCAGAAAGGCTTGCGATATCTCACACAACTGTATGACAAGGGTTTGTTCTGGTCACTTAATAGTCTGACACAGGAATTGACTCCAACACTGTCTGTATAGATACTTCCAGCTCAGACATGTCCGCTCTGCGCAATTTGGTAAAGGTCTGCTGAGACTGGAGTGTGGCCCTATAGAGGCGGCGGTGAGACGACTTCAATTAGCAAAGCCGGGGTCCACTTTGTATGTGACATTAATGGAGGAGCAAGGTTCTCCGCTTGACAAGTCCTTTACCAGAAGGAAACACGATGTAGTGGACCTAGAGGCCTCCCATGTGAGAGAACTAAGCCACACGTGGAGAGCCACGGTTGTTGGCGCCAGAGACCAACTCATACAGTTGACATGGTTACATAGGGTGTACTATACCCCTGGCAGATAATTCAGGAGGCACAAACTACCTAGTCCCTAATGTACCCGCTGTGGACGTGATAATGGCTGCTTCCTCCACATGGTGTGGCAGTGCCCGCTTGTCCAGAGCTTTTACCTTTCATGCCTATATAAATGCTAAACTTGGCTTTCCAGATGTTTGCACACCGCTGACGAGTCTGTAGGGACTGATGTTATCCCCACTAAATGTGGTAGGCGATTGTACAGGTTACTTTTGTATTATGCGAGGAAAACCATCCTTCTGAATTGGAAGCCTCCAAAAATTCCCAGAAAACAACATTGGGTGGAATTAGTTAACTCTGATTTGGAGCTATCAGGGGGATCCCTGACCAGTTCTGTAAAATGTAGGACCCTTGGATAAACGCTCAAACAGCAAAGCCTTCAACATGTAGAATTCTCTGGTCTAGTCCTCTGGGGGGGCTGTGCTTTATGCACTTTACTTATAATACCAGGGCTCTGCGACTACAGCCTCAGAGAGGTGCTTTATGGGAAGGTCACCTGTACTGTGACAGCGATTCTATCCGGTGGAGTCCACTGAGCTGCGTCCGCAGACGGCATTATCTGTCTATCCTTTTACTTTGAATTGTTGTTCCTTTTAAAAACTTAATAAAAAAGATGGTATTAAAAAATCCATATACCACCCCTCAAGACCTGCACCCAACCATATACCCCTCAAGACCTGCACCCAACCATATACCCCTCAAGACCTGTACCCAACCATATACCCCTCAAGACCTGTACCCAACCATATACCCCCCTGAAACCCACCCCTCAAGACCTGTACCCAACCATATACCCCCCTAAAGCAACCCCTCAAGACATGTACCCACCCATATACCCCTCAAAAGCTGCACTCAACCATACACCACCTCTCAAGACCTGCACCCAACCATATACCCCTCAAGACCTGTACCCAACCATATACCCCCCTAAAGCCACCCCTCAAGACCTGTACCCAACCATATACCCCTGAAAAGCCACACCTCAAGACCTGCACTCAACTGTATACCACTCAAAAGCCACCCCTCAAGACCTGTACCCAAACATATACCACTCAAAAGCCACACCTCAAGACCTGCACTCAACTGTATACCACCCTACAAGACCTGTACCCAACCATATACCCCTCAAGACCTGCACCCAACTGTATACCGCCCCTCAAGACCTGTATCAAACCATTTACCAATCCTCAACACCTGCACCCAATCATATACCACCCCTTAAGACCTGTACCCAACTGTATACCACCCCTCAAGACCTGCACCCAACCATATACCACTCCTCAAGACCTGTACCAAACCATATACCACTCCTCAATACCTGTACCCAACCGTATACCACCCATCAAGACCTGCACCCAATCATATACCACCCCTCAAGACCTGCACCCAACCATATACCACTCCTCAAGACCTGTACCAAACCATATACCACTCCTCAATACCTGTACCCAACCGTATACCACCCATCAAGACCTGCACCCAATCATATACCACCCCTCAAGACCTGCACCCAACCATATACCACTCCTCAAGACCTGTACCAAACCATATACCACTCCTCAATACCTGTACCCAACCGTATACCACCCATCAAGACCTGCACCCAATCATATACCACCCCCTCAAGACCTGCACCCAATCATATACTCTGCAGCTCCGGTCGCATACTCTGGGTTCCAGCATACCATGGGTAACTTTGCATCTGTTGTCATGCTTTGTTCGTTAGTTTGTTATCTTAAGGACACTGATCACACCGAGCACTCTTGCCCTGCCTCACTCTGTGTGATTTTGCCTCCAGCCTTTTTATTATTCTGGGGTGGGCAATCTTGGCTACGTGTGACCTTTTTTACCTTGTATAAGCATGCAGCATACTTACCATTATATGTCACTTTGGGTGTACCTACAGGTCACCCATATCTATGCGGTCTCATAACCAGGGCTGTGACCCCTCTTTCCCTGTCAGTTGGGTTTTGTGAGGGTGGTTGCTTTTGACCCTGCTACACGGGGCCCCCCACCCGCCTCTATCCTTGTGCCTTATGTCATTCTATTTCTTTGTTATTTGATTATGTCTTAAATTACATATATTTTATATGTGCATTTTTCATCTTCTTTGGGGTTATTGGTCTGGTTCTTTTTTTTGGTTGAGTATAGTATACCAGACCCCAGTGTTATCTTACATACCATTTGAGTGAGTTCTTCTTTATAGGTTCGCCCAGGGCCGCTGCAAGGATTTTTGCCAACACAAGCGAAGCTACATTTTGGCGCCCCCCTCGCAGCTCACCTGCGAGGGGGGGCGCCCACCTCAGGTCAGACCAGCAATCAGACCCCCAAGGTTAATCAGACCTCAGCTCACAGCCCCAATCAGACCCCCAATAGTAATCAGACCTCAGATCAGACCCCCATGTAAGCCATCATGCCCCATGTAAGCCATCATGCCCCCATGTCAGCCATCATGCCCCCATGTCAGCCATCATGCCCCCATGTCACATTTCTCCCCCTCCATGTCAAATCACCCCCTATGTCACATCAGCCCTCCATGTCACATTTCTCCCCCTCCATGTCACATTTTTCCGCCCTCCCCCAGGGTGCGCCCTAAGGCAGCCGCTTGGTCTGCCTTATGGTAGCACCGGCCCTGGGTTCGCCCAATCATATACTACCCCTTAAGACCTGCACCCAACTGTATACCACTCCTCAAGACCTGTATTCAACAGTTTACCAATCCTCAAGACCTGCACCCAATCATATACTACCCCTTAAGACCTGCACCCAACCGTATACCACCCCTCAAGACCTGTATTCAACCGTATACCAATCCTCAAGACCTGCACCCAATCATATACCACCCCTTAAGACCTTCACCCAACAGTATACAACTCCTCAATAACTGCACCCAACCGTATAAGGCCCCTTAAGACCTTCACCCAACCATATACCACCCCTCAAGACCTGTACCCTACCGGATACCATCCCTCAAAAGCTGAACTCAACCATATACCACCCTTTAAGACCTGTACCAAACCATATACCACTCCTTAATACCTGTACCCAACTGTATACCACCCCTCAAGACCTGCACCCAATCATATACCACCCCTCAAGACCTGCACCCAACCGTATACCACTCCTCAAGACCTGCACCCAACTATATACCACTCCTCAAGACCTGTACCAAACCATATACCACTCCTCAATACCTGTACCCAACCGTATACCACCCTTCTAGACCTGCACCCAACCGTATACCACCCCTCAAGACCTGTATTCAACCGTATACCAATCCTCAAGACCTGCACCCAATCATATACCACCCCTTAAGACCTTCACCCAACAGTATACCACTCCACAAGACCTGCACCCAACCATATACCACTCTTTAAGACCTGCACCCAACCATATACCACTCCTCAAGACCTGTACCAAACCATATACCACTCCTCAATACCTGTACCCAACCGTATACCACCCTTCTAGACCTGCACCCAACCGTATACCACCCATCAAGACCTGTATCCAATCATATACCACACCTTAAGACCTGCACCCAACCGACAACCGTATACCACCCCTCAAGACCTGCACCCAATCATATACTACCCCTTAAGACCTGCACCCAACCGTATACCACCCCTCAAGACCTGTATTCAACCGTATACCAATCCTCAAGACCTGCACCCAATCATATACCACCCCTTAAGACCTTCACCCAACAGTATACCACTCCTCAATAACTGCACCCAACCGTATAAGGCCCCTTAAGACCTTCACCCAAACGTAAACCACCCCTCAAGACCTGTACCCTACCGGATACCATCCCTCAAAAGCTGAACTCAACCTCAACCATATACCACCCTTTAAGGCCTGCCCCCAACCGTATACCACCCCTCAAGACCCTGACCCAAATGTATACCACCCAAGACCTGCGCTCAACCGTATACCCCTCAAAAGCTGCACTCAACCATACATCAACCCCCAAGACCTGCTACCAATTTTATACCACCACCTAAGATCTTCATTCAACAGTATACCTATCCTTTAAGACCTGTACCCAACCGTATAACACCCCCCAAGACCCGCACCCAATCATATATCACCCCTCAAGACCTGCACCTAACCGTATACCACCCCTCAAGAGCTGCACCCAACCATATACCCCCCAAGACCTGCACCCAACCATATATCACTCCTCAAGACCTGTACCCAACCGTATACCACCCCTCAAGCCCTGCACCCAATCATATACCACCCCTCAAGACCTGCACCCAACCGTATACCAACCCTCAAGACCTGTATTCAACCATTTACCACCTCTCAAGACCTGCACCCAATCATATACCACCCTTTAAGACCTTCACCCAACAGTATACCACCCCTCAATATTTGCACCCAACCATATAAAGCCCCTTAAGACCTTCACCCAACCGTATACCATCCCTCAAGACCTGTACCCTACCAGATACCATCCCTCAAAAGCTGAACTCAACCATATACCACCTTTTAAGACCTGTACCAAACCATATACCACTCCTTAATACCTGTACCCAACTGTATACCACCCCTCAAGACCTGCACCCAATCATATACCACCCCTCAAGACCTGCACCCAACCGTATACCACTCCTCAAGACCTGCACCCAACCATATACCACTCTTTAAGACCTGCACCCAACCATATACCACTCCTCAAGACCTGTACCAAACCATATACCACTCCTCAATACCTGTACCCAACCGTATACCACCCTTCTAGACCTGCACCCAACCGTATACCACCCATCAAGACCTGTATCCAATCATATACCACACCTTAAGACCTGCACCCAACCGACAACCGTATACCACCCCTCAAGACCTGCACCCAATCATATACTACCCCTTAAGACCTGCACCCAACCGTATACCACCCCTCAAGACCTGTATTCAACCGTATACCAATCCTCAAGACCTGCACCCAATCATATACCACCCTTTAAGACCTTCACCCAACAGTATACCACCCCTCAATATTTGCACCCAACCATATAAAGCCCCTTAAGACCTTCACCCAACCGTATACCATCCCTCAAGACCTGTACCCTACCAGATACCATCCCTCAAAAGCTGAACTCAACCATATACCACCTTTTAAGACCTGTACCAAACCATATACCACTCCTTAATACCTGTACCCAACTGTATACCACCCCTCAAGACCTGCACCCAATCATATACCACCCCTCAAGACCTGCACCCAACCGTATACCACTCCTCAAGACCTGCACCCAACCATATACCACTCTTTAAGACCTGCACCCAACCATATACCACTCCTCAAGACCTGTACCAAACCATATACCACTCCTCAATACCTGTACCCAACCGTATACCACCCTTCTAGACCTGCACCCAACCGTATACCACCCATCAAGACCTGTATCCAATCATATACCACACCTTAAGACCTGCACCCAACCGACAACCGTATACCACCCCTCAAGACCTGCACCCAATCATATACTACCCCTTAAGACCTGCACCCAACCGTATACCACCCCTCAAGACCTGTATTCAACCGTATACCAATCCTCAAGACCTGCACCCAATCATATACCACCCCTTAAGACCTTCACCCAACAGTATACCACTCCTCAATAACTGCACCCAACCGTATAAGGCCCCTTAAGACCTTCACCCAAACGTAAACCACCCCTCAAGACCTGTACCCTACCGGATACCATCCCTCAAAAGCTGAACTCAACCTCAACCATATACCACCCTTTAAGGCCTGCCCCCAACTGTATACCACCCCTCAAGACCCTGACCCAAATGTATACCACCCAAGACCTGCGCTCAACCGTATACCCCTCAAAAGCTGCACTCAACCATACATCAACCCCCAAGACCTGCACCCAATTGTATACCACCACCTAAGATCTTCATTCAACAGTATACCTATCCTTTAAGACCTGTACCCAACCGTATAACACCCCTCAAGACCCTGACCCAAATGTATACCACCCCTCAAGACCTGCACTCAGCTGTATACCCCTCAAAAGCTGCACTCAACTATACACCACCCCTCAAGACCTGAACCCAACCGTAAATCACCCCCAAGACCTGCACCCAATTGTATACCACCCCCCAAGACCTTTATTCAACAGTATACCTATCCTTCAAGACCTGTACCCAACCGTATAACACCCTTCAAGACCTGCACCCAACCGTATACCCCCCAAAACCTGCACCCAACCATATACCACTCCTCAAGACCTGTACCAAACCATATACCACTCCTCAATACCTGTACTCAACCATTTTCCACCCCTCAAGACCTGTATTCAACCATTTACCAATCCTTAAGACCTACACCCAACTGTATACCAACCCTAAAAGACCTTCACCCAACCGTATACCACCCCTCAATACCTGGACCCAAATGTATACCACACCCCAAGACCTGCACTCACATGTATAACACCCATAAATATCTGCACTCAACTGTAATGAAGACCTGCACCCAACCATATACCACTCATCAAGACCTGGACCCAAATGTATACCGCCACTCAAGACCTGTACCAAATCATATACCACTCCTCAATACCTGTACCCAACCGTATACCACTCCGCAATACATGTACCAAACCGTATACCACCTCTTTAGACCTGCACCCAACCGTATATCACTCCTTAAGACCTGTACCCAACCATATACCATCCCTCAATACCTGCACCCAACCATATACCTACCCCTCAAGACCTGTATCCAACCGTATACCACTCCTCAAGACCTAAACCCAACCATATACCACTCCTCTAGCTGTGAGGCTCAGCAGTGGGTAGTATGATGTGTCCTCTCATTCTGCTTTGGATTGGATACTATGGGGTGAAGCAGCTGTTGGTCCACATTGTGCCCTTCACCCAGAGTTTAACACATTCCTTTCTGGACAGCGCAGCTGATAGAGAAGTATACAGACGAGCGGCATCAGAGTGATTATAGATTTATTACATCCGGTAATAACATGCAATTCTCCTTCATGTGTGTAATGTCCTAATACTGCATATCGGCTTCACATGTCAGCCAGCAATGTTCTCCGTCTATGCTGGGAGCTGTAGTCCTCCAACAAGTCCACATTAATACCACAGAAGATTTTGGCACAGATTTGGTCATGAGGACACACTTTTAGTTCTTGCAGATGTCACCTCCAAGATGACAGCTGTGACCCTCTGATGACACTTCCTGCCTCTCCTGTAACGTACAATACCATCTGGTGGTAAATGTACAGCAGGGTCTGTTCCTGAGTCATTTAGGGTTCACCATGACCCCCTGAGACGTCCAGCACCCCAGGGTCCTCAATATGGCAACCACCGCCTGCCCGTCCTTCCTGGCAGACCCCATGAGCCACGCGGGGCGTCCTCAGTCTTCATGGACTCTGTCCACCCACTAAGCAAGGTTCCAGTTCACTTTGGTGACCCGGTCACTGGGGGTGCAAGGCTCTGCGCAGGACGTAGCGGGAAGCAGCCTCCAGGTTCCACTGACACTTCTCCAGGATCCGCCGGCAATCCTCCTTACTGTGCCGACTCACATTGTACAGCTGCTCTACCTGTGCGGAGAACAAAGGGTTACACAGGTCAGACTCATCACCACCGTCATCTCCAGACATGGAGGACACACTGATCACCACCATCATCTCCAGACATGGAGGACACACTGATCACCACCATCATCTCCAGACATGGAGGACACACTGATCACCACCATCATCTCCAGACATGGAGGACACACTGATCACCACCATCATCTCCAGACATGGAGGACACACTGATCACCACCATCACCTCCAGACATGGAGGACACACTGATCACCACCATCACCTCCTGACATGGAGGACACACTGATCACCACCATCATCTCCAGACATGGAGGACACACTGATCACCACCATCATCTCCTGACATAGAGGACACACTGATCACCACCATCATCTCCAGACATGGAGGACACACTGATCACCACCATCATCTCCAGACATGGAGGACACACTGATCACCACCATCATCTCCAGACATGGAGGACACACTGATCACCACCATCATCTCCAGACATGGAGGACACACTGATCACCACCATCACCTCCAGACATGGAGGACACACTGATCACCACCATCATCTCCAGACATGGAGGACACACTGATCACCACCATCACCTCCAGACATGGAGGACACACTGATCACCACCATCACCTCCTGACATGGAGGACACACTGATCACCACCATCACCTCCTGACATAGAGGACACACTGATCACCACCATCATCTCCAGACATGGAGGACACACTGATCACCACCATCATCTCCAGACATGGAGGACACACTGATCACCACCATCATCTCCAGACATGGAGGACACACTGATCACCACCATCATCTCCAGACATGGAGGACACACTGATCACCACCATCATCTCCAGACATGGAGGACACACTGATCACCACCATCATCTCCAGACATGGAGGACACACTGATCACCACCATCTCCAGACATGGAGGACGCACTGATCACCACCATCATCTCCAGACATAGAGGACACACTGATCACCACCATTATCTCTAGACATAGAGGACGCACTGATCACCACCATCATCTCCAGACATGGAGGACACACTGATCACCACCATCATCTCCAGACATGGAGGACGCACTGATCACCACCATCATCTCCAGACATAGAGGACACACTGATCACCACCATCATCTCCAGACATGGAGGACGCACTGATCACCACCATCATCTCCAGACATGGAGGACGCACTGATCACCACCATCATCTCCAGACATAGAGGACACACTGATCACTACCATCATCTCCAGACATGGAGGACGCACTGATCACCACCATCATCTCCAGACATAGAGGACACACTGATCACCACCATCATCTCCAGACATGGAGGACACACTGATCACCACCATCATCTCCAGACATAGAGGACACACTGATCACCACCATCATCTCCAGACATGGAGGACGCACTGATCACCACCATCATCTCCAGACATAGAGGACACACTGATCACCACCATTATCTCTAGACATAGAGGACGCACTGATCACCACCATCATCTCCAGACATGGAGGACATACTGATCACCACCATCATCTCCAGACATGGAGGACGCACTGATCACCACCATCATCTCCAGACACGGAGGACGCACTGATCACCACCATCATCTCCAGACATAGAGGACTACTCACCTTCAGAGACTGCACAGCGCGGGTGACATCACCACCATAGCTGCGCAGGGCGCCCCGGCTCTCTTCTGTCGTCACTCCATGAACTCGCTCCTCCACCTGAACGGAAGAAAAAGCTCAGTGTCACATCTTATACTCCAGTCACATCCAGAGCTGCAATCATGTTATGTCCTACACTCCAGTCACATACAGCGTTGCAGTCACTACTCTGCTGTTACATAATGTCTTATACTCCAGTCACATCCAGAGCTCCAGTCACTATTCTGCTGTGACATCATGTCTTATACACCAGTTACATCCAGAGCTGCACTCACTATTCTGCTATATTATATCTCACACTCCCGTCACATCCAGAGCTGCACTAACTATTCTGCTGTTACATCATGTCTTATACTCCAGTCACATCCAGAGCTGCAGTCACTATTCTTCTGTTACATCATGTCTTATACTTCAGTCACACCCACAGCTGCAGTCAGTGCCTCACTGTTCCATCATGTCTTATACTCCATTCACATCCAGGGCTGCAGTCAGTGCCTCACTGTTCCATCATGTCTTATACTCCAGTCACACCCACAGCTGCAGTCAGTGCCTATTACACCGTGTTTTGCACTCCAGTCACATCCAGAGCTGCAGTCACTATTCTTCTGTTACATCATGTCTTATACTTCAGTCACACCCACAGCTGCAGTCAGTGCCTCACTGTTCCATCATGTCTTATACTCCAGTCACATCCAGAGCTGCAGTCAGTGCCTCACTGTTCCATCATATCTTATACTCCAGTCACATCCAGGGCTGCAGTCAGTGCCTCACTGTTCCATCATATCTTATACTCCAGTCACATCCAGGGCTGCAGTCAGTGCCTCACTGTTCCATCATGTCTTATACTCCAGTCACACCCAGAGCTGCAGTCAGTGCCTATTACACCGTGTTTTGCACTCCAGTCACATCTAGAGCTGCAGTCAGGCTCATCTTGGGATGATGGGGGAGGTCCTTAGCTGGCGGTCTCACCTCCTTGACCTTCCTCTGGAGGTCGCTCTCGGCTGAGCCTCCTTTCTGTGACGCCGTCTTTCCGTCTGACGGTAAACGATGGACTACATCCCCAGCAGGTGCCAGGGCCGGAGATGATGAGAACTTCTCTTTGCTGGTGCGGCTCATCTGTGGGGAGGGGTAGTCCATGCTGGGAAGGGGGAGGTGCCTCTCCTTGGGGGCGGGCAGTTTTGGTTTGGGCAGGACAGGGGGGCGGAGGTTGGCGAGGATCCTCCGGGGCGGGAGGTCGCTCATTCTTCTGGGGGACGGCTCGCGGGGTGGAGAGCTCTCCAAGTCTCGCACGCGGCTCTTGGGTCCGGGCCGGTTCTGACGAGTGTTCTGCTGGCCGAAGTCTGACAGAGACTCCAGACTTTTCGAGAGCCCTGATTGGAGAAAGAGGGAGGTCAGTGGGGGGTGTCCAGTGTACCCCACGATGGGAGGAGCCACCCAAAGGTGACCATAAAACGGGCACTCACCCTGCATGCGCAGTAACTTCACTCCTCCTCCTGCGCCTCCTCCTCTCCGTGCAGCTTCCTTCCCTCTGTTCCTCCTCCTGGAAGAAACACAACAAGTAAATACTGGGCAGAGTCTCCTGACTACATCCTAGAGCCGGCTATATACTGGGCAGAGCCTCCTGACTACATCCTAGAGCCGGCTATATACTGGGCAGAGCCTCCTGACTACATCCTAGAGCCACCTATATACTGGGCAGAGCCTCCAGACTACATCCTAGAGCCACCTATATACTGGGCAGAGCCTCCTGACTACATCCTAGAGCCGGCCATATACTGGGCAAAGCCTCCAGACTACATCCTAGAGCCGGCTATATACTGGGCAGAGCCTCCTGACTACATCCTAGAGCCGGCTATATACTGGGCAGAGCCTCCTGACTACATCCTAGAGCCGGCTATATACTGGGCAGAGCCTCCTGACTACATCCTAGAGCCGGCTATATACTGGGCATAGCCTCCTGACTACATCCTAGAGCCGGATATATACTGGGCAGAGCCTCCTGACTACATCCTAGAGCCACCTATATACTGGGCAGAGCCTCCTGAATACATCCTAGAGCCACCTATATACTGGGCAGAGCCTCCTGACTACATCCTAGAGCCGGCCATATACTGGGCAAAGCCTCCAGACTACGTCCTAGAGCCGGCTATATACTGGACAGAGCCTCCTGACTAGATCCTAGAGCCGGCTATATACTGGGCAGAGCCTCTAGACTACATCCTAGAGCCGGCTATATACTGGACAGAGCCTCCTAACTACATCCTAGAGCCGGCTATATACTGGGCAGAGCCTCCTGAATACATCCTAGAGCCACCTATAAACTGGGTAGAGCCTCCTGACTACATCCTAGAGCCGGCTATATACTGGGCAGAGCCTCCTAACTACATCCTAGAGCCACCTATATACTGGGCAGAGCCTCCTGAATACATCCTAGAGCCACCTATATACTGGGCAGAGCCTCCTGACTACATCCTAGAGCCGGCCATATACTGGGCAAAGCCTCCAGACTACATCCTAGAGCCGGCTATATACTGGACAGAGCCTCCTGACTACATCCTTGAGCTGGCTATATACTGGGCAGAGCCTCCTGACTACATCCTAGAGCCAGCTATATACTGGGCAGAGCCTTCTGACTACATCCTAGAGCCGGCTATATACTGGGCAGAGCCTCCTGACTACATCCTAGAGCCGGCTCTATACTGGGCAGAGCCTCCTGACTACATCCTAGAGCCAGCTATATACTGGGCAGAGCCTTCTGACTACATCCTAGAGCCAGCTCTATACTGGGCAGAGCCTCCTGACTACATCCTAGAGCCGGCTATATACTGGGCAGAGCCTCCTGACTACATCCTAGAGCCAGCTATATACTGGGCAGAGCCTTCTGACTACATCCTAGAGCCAGCTATATACTGGGCAGAGCCTCCTGACTACATCCTAGAGCCAGCTATGACGGAAATGAAAGTCACCCGATGAACCACTCTAACTACAAGCCTCATGCACACGGCAAACCGGCCGGTACATTCTACATCTGAATACATGAGGAAAAATACCACTCGGCAGCAGTGAGCTCAAGCTACTGGCACTGCCTCCTGACTACCGCAGCACACGGGGCAGAGCCTCCTCTGTCTACTCACTCGCTCTCAGCTTCAGCATCTCCCAGGGACAGCTTCCCCAGGCCGCTCGTCATCTGTACACAGCTCCGCGCCTGAGCCATGTCCTCCGGGCTGACCAGTGAAGATGGGAACTGTCCCACTTTCAGGGTTCGGCGGTTCTGCCCCCTCCACATCTGCAAGTCTGACCTAAGAACCAAAATAAGGAGGAAAGTGAATGATGGGGTGAAAAGATGAAGGGAACCCCAAATCTTCACTCCAGTCCCTATACCAGGAGAACCTACCCGACATCAATGAGGGTGACCACGTCCCCAGCGTCCAGACGCAGCAAATTGGCATCCATCACATCCTGCAGCACCCGAACCTCAACTGGCCGCGCCTGCCAAAACATGCCGGTCAGACCAAGTGTAAAGACTGGGGGTGCAGGAACAGAAAAGAGGGTGCTGAAGAGAAGAGGGGGTACAGAAGAGAAGAAGGGGTACTGAAGAGAAGAGGGGGTACTGAAGAGAAGAGGGGGTACCGAAGAGAAGAGGGGTCCCAAAGACAAGAGGGGGCACTGAGGAGAAGAGGGGGTGCTGAAGAGAAAAGGGGGTACAGAAGAGAAGAGGGGGTACCGAAGAGAAGAGGGGGTACCGAAGAGAAGAGGGGGTACCGAAGAGAAGAGGGGGTACCGAAGAGAAGAGGGGGTACCGAAGAGAAGAGGGGGTACCGAAGAGAAGAGGGGGTGCTGAAGACAAGACGGGGTACCAAAGAGAAGAGGGGGTACAGAAGAGAAACAGTTTTCTCAGGATGCAGTATTGGGGTGCTGCTTACCTCCTGGATCAGGGCCATCAGGTTGCTGAAGTTGGGGCGATGCTCTGGTTTGTGGGCCCAGCACCTCATCATGATGGAGTACAGGCCCTGTGGGCAATCATCCGGCCGCTCCAGCCGCTCGCCCTCACGGTCAATTTTGTTTAGGATCTGGTGAGAGACGAGGAAGCTTATAGAAACCATCATATAGAGGACCCCAGGGTAATCACCCCCCAGGTGTAGGACTTGTGGGGTACCTGTCGTCCGCTTAATCCCAGCCAAGGCTCCTGGCCATAGGTGAACATCTCCCACAGGGTCACCCCAAACATCCAGACATCGGACGGGTGAGAGAAGGTGCCGATCTTCAGACTTTCTGGGGAACACCTAGAAGATAATGTAAGAGTCACGTGTGTGCTCGTAGAACTTCGTGCCTTGCCCCCCTTGCACTGCATCATACGGGGTCTCACCATGCGAAGGGAATCTTGCGGTGAGCAGACATAATGTAATGGTCGCTGTGCCCGTTCAGCGCCCTCATCAGCCCGAAGTCGCCAATCTTCACCACCTCCTCACTGCTCATCAGGATGTTTCGTGCTGCCAGGTCCCGGTGGATGAACTTGCGGGATTCCAGGTAGCTCATGCCTGAGGCGATCTGCAGGGCGTACGACCACAAGAGCGGCAGAGGGAAGGTGCCGTAACGTGAGCGCAGGGTGTCATGGAGGGATCCCAGAGGTGCCAGCTCCGTCACCTGTAACCACAGAAACCACCAGATGACATAGTCCTCTACTGACTGACCCCCTGTCCCAACCTCAGGATAGCAAGGCGGTTACTCACCATCTTCAGCGGCTGCGCCAGGACCACACCATACAGGCGTATGAGGTGCGGGTGATCCAAGGCGTACATGGAATTCACCTCCTGCAGGAAATCGAGCAGCGCGTCGGGGTCTGAGCCAGCATCTGACCGGAGGGACTTTACTGCGACATTCACCTGTGGAGATATACTGTGTCATTATATGAAAGGATCCACCCAAATCTATCCCATGATCCTCCAGGTGCCAGCACAAAAGTCACGTACCACTCTTCCGCCTGGTATCCTCCACTCTCCTCTTCTGACCACGCCAAAACATCCATCCCCCAAGCGCTCAAACAGGCTTAGGTCCCGCTCGTTGATCAAGCATTTCAGGGAGCAGTCTGGATCCCCCTTGGGGGAGGAAGACGATGGCGAGATGACAGAATCCGGGAATGGGGCAGAATCTGGGCTGTCAGGGCTTCTTGTGGAGAACATCTGGGAAGGAAAAATAAGAGGTAAGTGAGAACCAACAGATAAAGTTTACACTATAGAAGGATTTCAGAGCTCTGCACCCACTGCTGACATCAGTGTAATGTACAGCACTAAAGTGTAACTCCACCCAGTGTCTTCTGATGACCCAGAGAACCATCAAGTGGAGGATGCCTAGGACCCAGTTATACGAGTCTCAAAGGAAATGGCTAACTCTGGGTGGAGCCATTAGGATGTAATGTTCTCATGGAAAGGTCTACTAGAAAATACTCATGGAGAGTCCTGAAGTTCTCACGAAGTTCGAATGAAAATCTCCTATTAAACGTTCTAATAGAGAGTTCTCATAGAAAGTTCTCCTGAAAAGTCTTAATAGAAAGCTCTCATGGAAACTTTCTCAAAGATGAGGCTGGCCATCCCTTTCCAGAGCGGAAGCCTTTACTGACTCCTCCTCGCCTGCCAGTCAACGTGAATCTTATTGATAAGCTTTAGCTAATTATCATCTTGCTAATAGTGAGTAAACAGCCGGCAGTGAATTGACTTCACCCATGGGCGCACCCACTGCCGGTGAGTCACTTGTGTGAACTGTGCTGTGGATGCCAGAGAGTGCGATACAAAGATCACCTGCAGCTGAGACAACAACCACCTGTCCTCACAGGGGTCACTCAAAGCAGCCAACTTACTCTTCAAAGGGAACTCCGCCTACATTCTTCCTGTGCCATGGGACTCTACTACATTTAGATGGAGCTCCCCTTATAGAACAGCTGTAGCCACAATGTTGAAGCCCCAAATGTAAAGGGACAACTAACAACCAATATAAAATATCAGATTCTAATAAAGTGTGGTGTGATGGATTTACCACCATAGACACAAGGACACAAGCATCCAAAAATAAGGGGAGCTTCCATTTACACCTGAAGAAGGGGTGATGGTAGGGTAAAGGTCATTGTCCCTACTACAAATCCCATCATTTAGGTAGATAGAGACCTACAGATAAGTTGAAGAATTTTTTTTTCTAGCAGAGATGAGGTCCTCAGCCTCGGTCCTCAGCTTGTTCATATACACTAGTGAATTATTTGCCCAGTTCCAGATTTGTCTGTCCCAGAAATCTCTATCATATCTGGAAAAATGGTCATCTGGAGACCTTCTACTCTACTGCCTGGAGTCATTCTTGTTATATCAGGGGCTCTTACCTTGTACATCCACGATTTTGGGCGCACTGGAGGCTTCCTTCGCTTCAGTGCTTCAAAGAGTCTTCTCTGTGCTGAAATTTGAAAATTGTCAGAGGTAAATATGATGAAGAAATAACAATCCTACCAACCTGAGGGAATGATGAAGAGATGCCAGACCCAGACCAAGAATCTACAGAGGGCTTAAAAGACAGTAGATGGTGGATGATGGGTCTAGATCAGAGGTGCACAACCTGCGGCCCGGGGGCCACATGCGGCCCTTGATACCATTCTGTGTGGCCCCCAACCATCTGGTAACAGACATGTATGCCTATGGCTTGTGGCTGCTCACATGTATTTTTCATGTATTTCTCCCATTAGATGGGAGTCCTGGAAGTTTAACTAGACATTAATGGTATATAATGTGTGTTCAATATGCCATAAGTACAATATTTCAGTTGTTAATACACATTTAAATTTTTATTTCGGCCCGCGTCATTAGTTAAGTCTGGCAATGTGGCCCTCAACCAAGAAACGTTGTGCACCCCTGGTCTAGATTGACTAGAGATGGTGGATAATGGATCTAGACTGACTGGAGACAGTGGATGATGGGTCTAGACTGACTGGAGATGGTGGATGATGGGTCTAGACTGACTGGAGACAGTGGATGATGGGTCTAGACTGGCGATGGTGGATGATGGGTCTAGACTGACTGGAGATGGTGAATGATGGGTCTAGACTGATTGGAGACAGTGGATGATGGGTCTAGACTGGAGATGGTGGATGATGGGTCTAGACTGACTGCAAAGTCTGAACAAACCACAAGACTTCTGGGACAATCTTCTTTGGACAGATGAGAACAAAATGGAGATGAACATATTGGCCATAATGTACAGCAACAAATCTGGTGAAAACCAAACACTGCATATCAGCAGAAACCCCTCATACTTGCTGTTCAGCATGGGGTGGAGGGGAATGATTTGGGCTTGTTTTTCAGCCACAATCTTGCAGTCTGTATACCAAATTATTCTAGTGTCAAATGCGAGGACATCTATCCAACAGCCAAGAGAGCTGTGCATAAATGAATGCCCACAAACCTCAATGACATGAAGAATGTGGTAAAGGAGAGTGGGTTAAAATTCCTCCAGAACCATGTGAGAAACTGAAAAAGTCATCCAGAAAACCAGGACTTCAAGTTATTGCTGCTCAGCAAGCTACTGATTCATGGGGTGAACTTAGTTTTTCCACACACTTTTCCATTTTGACTTCATTTTTGACAAGGTGAAATCTGCTATGTGTTTTTGTTCATCTGAGGTTGGATTTACCTAATTGTAAAACATTTTAAGGACCAGCTAATGATGTAGAATAAGACCTGGTGGACAAGTGAGGATGATGTAGAAAGAGACCTGGTGAAAAGGAAAGAATGATGTAGGTAAAGGACTTGCTGAACAGGAGATGATGATGTAGTATAGGACATGGTGGATAGGTGAGGATCATGTAATATAGGACTTGGTGGACAGGAGACAATGACGTAGAATAAGATCTGGTGGATAGGATATGATGATGTAGAATAACACCTGGTGGACAGGAAATACTGATGTAGTATAGGACCTGGGATACAGGAGATGATGGTTTATAATATGACCTGGTGGACAAGAGATGTTAATGTAGTATATGGCTTGTGGGACATAGATGATGATGTCATATAGGACTTGGTTGACAGTAGATGATGATGTAGTATGAGACCTGGTGAACAGGAGATGATGAACCTATGAGGGGTCTGGGTTGAAGATATAGTATTGGACCTGGTGATTTAAAATGGACTGGGGTAAAATGGAAAACTGTTCCCCAAAAACATTTTGGAAAACACAGGTGCCGTGTTCTGCGGACTCAAGATAAGAGGGACCATCCATCTTGTTATCAGCACCCCTGATGGTATTGGGGGTGTATTAGTGACTATGATGTGGGCAGCTTACACATCTGGAGAGACACTATCAGTGCTGAGCAGTATATGGAGGTTCAAGAACAACATATGCTCCATCCAGACGTCTCTTTCAGGGAAGGCCTTGTACATTTCAGCAAGACACTGCTAAACCACATCTTGCATTCATCACAACAGCATGGCTTCAGAGTCCGGGTGCTGAAATGGCCAAACCTCTCACCAACAGAAAACATTTGGTGCATTATGAAGCAAAAAATCTGGTAAAGACAACCCTGGACTGTGGGGCAGCTGGAATCTGACATCAGACAAGAATGGGACAGCATTGCTCTCACATAACTCCAGCAACTGGCCTCCTCACTTCCCAGACCTTTACAAACTGTTAAGAGTGGAGGCTACATGATGGAAGACATGAAGCTGTCCCGAGGGGTGACTACACAATGGGAGACACTGCCATGTCCAGAGAGGAGGCTACACAATGGATAACATGGCCCAACGTTTTTGAGCTGCGTTGCTGCCATCAAGTTCTAAATTATTATTATTTTTTTTCCATAAAATGGTAAAATGTCTCCCCTCCATCATCTGATGTTATGTTCTGTCATCTGTTATGTTCTGATATTATGATATCTATGTTCTGTAATCTACTTTGAATAAATGGGTCGATGGGATTTACAAATCATTGCATGATGTAATATAGGAGCTAGTGGACAGGAGATGATGATGTAGTATAGGGCCTGGCGGACAGAAGATGATGCATCTATGAGAGGTCTGAGATGAAGATGTAGTATAGGGCCTGGCGGACAGGAGATGATGCATCTATGAGGGGTCTGAGATGAAGATGTAGTATGGGACCTGGTGGACAGGAGATGATGCATCTATGAGGGGTCTGAGATGAAGATGTAGTATGGGACCTGGTGGACAGGAGATGATGCATCTATGAGGGGTCTGAGATGAAGATGTAGTATGGGACCTGGTGGACAATAGATGATGCATCTATGAGGGGTCTGAGATGAAGATGTAGTATAGGACCTGGTGGACAGAAGATGATGCATCTATGAGAGGTCTGAGATGAAGATGTAGTATAGGGCCTGGCGGACAGGAGATGATGCATCTATGAGGGGTCTGAGATGAAGATGTAGTATGGGACCTGGTGGACAGGAGATGATCTATCTGAGAGGGGTCTGATATGAAGATGTAGTATAGGACCTGGTGGACAGGAGATGATGCATCTAGGAGAGGTCTGAGATGAAGATGTAGTATGGGACCTGGTGGACAATAGATGATGCATCTATGAGGGGTCTGAGATGAAGATGTAGTATAGGACCTGGTGGACAGGAGATGATGCATCTATGAGAGGTCTTAGATGAAGATGTAGTATGGGACCTGTCGGACAGGAGATGATGCATCTATGAGGGGTCTGAGATGAAAATGTAGTATGTGACCTGGTGGACAGGAGATGTTGCATCTATGAGGGGTCCGAGATGAAAATGTAGTATGTGACCTGGTGGACAGGAGATGTTGCATCTATGAGGGGTCTGAGATGAAAATGTAGTATGGGACCTGATGGCCAGGAGATGTTTAGGATCACAATGAATGTGCAGAATGTTAACAACTTCCCTCTCCTGAGCTGCTCCAGGAATGACATATCTCCACTCATCATTCCATATGAAATAAGAGATCCCGTCCTATGACTCACAACACGCAACACGAAAGTTTCAGACACGGCAGAAGTGAAGCCGTAATAAGACAACGAGACCAGGAGTCTTATGTAAAGGACGGAGGACAAGTCACTTTCCTATCAGACCAAAGCGGTGAGGACGGCAGACCATTACATCCCCCATCATGTATTGTGTATCTGATAACTGCTCATATGCACTAAGTACTACTTACCGCATAATGAACCCGATATTTCAGTCCATCATGGGATACACTCCCTCTGATATCAACACTACATCCCCTATCATGAATCCTACATCTACCATGAGTAAAAAGGTCTCATACTCACAAAGTACTACATCCCCATCATGTCAGAGGATGCAAGCTCATCATGAATAATATTCTTCCATAGACCCATAAAGCACTACATCCCCCATCATGTTCTAAGAATCCTACCTGGTCTTCCCATTCCGATCTGATCCAAGTCAAATGGTTTGACAAAGTCGAAGTGTCCCGGTCGCGTGATGTTGAGTTCATCCTGGATTTTGGAGTGGAATTGCTCCAGCTGGACCTCCCGCAGGACAGCGAGCAGCCAGTCGCCCCCTTCTTCTGTCACCATCTCAGCACCTGGAGAGAAGAGGCCACCGGTCAGGAGAGAAGACGTGTCTGCGGCGCTGAGATGACGGGTGAGATTTATGGTGCCGTACGACGCCCGTTCTTGTGGTTTATTCAGGGGACAGCATACGTCCGCCACACTGTATACACACACAACAGACTGAGTGGCAGGACACGCCTGCTCCATGTTCTCATCCTCACCTCACGTGTGGGAAAACCAGACAACATGTACGGACATGAGAGGAATGAGGAAGAGACAGGACGATCAAAACACGCATGAATCACTGCATCATTGTACAGTACAGAGATCCCGGCCCCGTCACCCTCCTGTACAGTAATACCAACCTAGTCACCCTCCTGTACGGTATAACCGACCCCGTCACCCTCCTGTACGGTATAACCGACCCCGTCACCCTCCTGTACGGTATAACCGACCCCGTCACCCTCCTGTACGGTATAACCGACCCCGTCACCCTCCTGTACGGTATAACCGACTCCGTCACCCTCCTGTACGGTATAACCGACCCTGTCACCCTCCTGTACGGTATAACCGACCCGGTCACCCTCCTGTACGGTATAACCGACCCCGTCACCCTCCTGTACGGTATAACCGACCCCGTCACCCTCCTGTACGGTATAACCGACCCCGTCACCCTCCTGTACGGTATAACCGACCCCGTCACCCTCCTGTACGGTATAACCGACCCCGTCACCGTTCTGTATGGCAAAACCGACCCCGTCACCCTCCTGTATGGCAATACCGACCCCGTCACCCTCCTGTACGGTATAACCGACCCTGTCACCCTCCTGTACGGTATAACCGACCCGTCACCCTTCTGTATGGCAATACCGACCCCGTCACCCTCCTGTATGGCAATACCGACCCCGTCACCCTCCTGTACGGTATAACCGACCCCGTCACCCTCCTGTACGGTATAACCGACCCTGTCACCCTCCTGTACGGTATAACCGACCCCGTCACCCTTCTGTATGGCAATACCGACCCCGTCACCCTCCTGTATGGCAATACCGACCCCGTCACCCTCCTGTACGGTATAACCGACCCCGTCACCGTTCTGTATGGCAAAACCGACCCCGTCACCCTCCTGTATGGCAATACCGACCCCGTCACCCTCCTGTACGGTATAACCGACCCTGTCACCCTCCTGTACGGTATAACCGACCCGTCACCCTTCTGTATGGCAATACCGACCCCGTCACCCTCCTGTATGGCAATACCGACCCCGTCACCCTCCTGTACGGTATAACCGACCCCGTCACCCTCCTGTACGGTATAACCGACCCTGTCACCCTCCTGTACGGTATAACCGACCCCGTCACCCTTCTGTATGGCAATACCGACCCCGTCACCCTCCTGTATGGCAATACCGACCCCGTCACCCTCCTGTACGGTATAACCGACCCTGTCACCCTCCTGTACGGTATAACCGACCCCGTCACCCTCCTGTACGGTAATACTGACCCCGTCACCCACCCTTCAGAACAGAAGAGTCATATGGGGGTCAGAACAGAAGAGTCATATAGGGGGTCAGTACAGAAGAGTCATATGGGGGTCAGTACAGAAGAGTCATATGGGGGTCAGAACAGAAGAGTCATATAGGGGGTCAGTACAGAAGAGTCATATGGGGGTCAGTACAGAAGAGTCATATAGGGGTTCAGTACAGAAGAGTCATATGGGGGTCAGTACAGAAGAGTCATATAGGGGTCAGTACAGAAGAGTCATATGGGGGTCAGTACAGAAGAGTCATATAGGGGGTCAGTACAGAAGAGTCATATAGGGGGTCAGTACAGAAGAGTCATATAGGGGTCAGTACAGAAGAGTCATATAGGGGGTCAGTACAGAAGAGTCATATAGGGGGTCAGTACAGAAGAGTCATATAGGGGGTCAGTGAGGTCACTGTATTTTGGGATAATTAGTAATGACTCATTATGAGAATTTCACCTTCTGCTGATTTCATGCCTCCTGGGGGCAGACGCCGCACCCGACCAAGGATATAAACAGGATATCACCACCACCGACACGTGGAACCCCGCCACCAACATGACACATACATGTACACCCTGCCCTAGTCTTACCCCTCCGCTGTCCCTCACCTCGCAATACACTGTACAGGAGCCACTCTCTACCACATCATATACCCCATGTACTCTCTACAGAAGCCCCCTCTCTACCAAATCATAGTATATCGCATGTACTCTCTACAGGAGCTGCTCTCTACCCTATCATTGTATACCCCATGTACTCTCTACAGGAGCTGCTCTCTACCCTATCATTGTATACCCCATGTACTCTCTACAGGATCCCCTCTCTACCCTATCATTGTATACTCCAGGTGCTCTCTATAGGAGCCCCTCTCTACCCTAGCATTGTATACTCCATGTACTCTCTATAGGAGCCCCTCTCTACCCTATCATTGTATACCCCAGGTGCTCTCTACAGGAGCTGCTCTCTACCCTATCATTGTATACCCCAGGTGCTCTCTATAGGTGCCCCTCTTTACCCTATCATTGTATACTCCAGGTGCTCTCTATAGGAGCCCCTCTCTATCCTATCATTGTATACTCCAGGTGCTCTCTATAGGAGCCCCTCTCTACCCTATCATTGTATACTCCAGGTGCTCTCTACAGGAGCTGCTCTCTACCCTATCATTGTATACCCCAGGTGCTCTCTACCCTATCATTGTATACCCCAGGTGCTCTCTACCCTATCATTGTATACCCCAGGTGCTCTCTACAGGAGCTGCTCTCTACCCTATCATTGTATACCCCAGGTGCTCTCTACAGGAGCTGCTCTCTACCCCATCATTGTATACTCCAGGTGCTCTCTATAGGAGCCCCTCTCTATCCTATCATTGTATACCCCAGGTGCTCTCTACAGGATCCCCTCTCTATCCTAGCATTGTATATTCCAGGTGCTCTCTATAGGAGCCCCTCTCTACCCTATCATTGTATACTCCATGTACTCTCTACAGGATCCCCTCTCTATCCTATCATTGTATACTCCAGGTGCTCTCTATAGGACCCCCTCTCTACCCTATCATTGTATACTCCAGGTGCTCTCTACAGGAGCTGCTCTCTACCCTATCATTGTATACGCCAGGTGCTCTCTATAGGAGCCCCTCTCTACCCTATCATTGTATACCCCAGGTGCTCTCTACAGGATCCCCTCTCTATCCTAGCATTGTATATTCCAGGTGCTCTCTATAGGAGCCCCTCTCTACCCTATCATTGTATACTCCATGTACTCTCTACAGGATCCCCTCTCTATCCTATCATTGTATACTCCAGGTGCTCTCTATAGGACCCCCTCTCTACCCTATCATTGTATACTCCAGGTGCTCTCTACAGGAGCTGCTCTCTACCCTATCATTGTATACGCCAGGTGCTCTCTATAGGAGCCCCTCTCTACCCTATCATTGTATACTCCAGGTGCTCTCTACAGGATCTCCTCTCTATCCTATCATTGTATACTCCAGGTGCTCTCTATAGGAGCCCCTCTTTATCCTATCATTGTATACCCCAGGTGCTCTCTATAGGTGCCCCTCTCTATCCTATCATTGTATACTCCAGGTGCTCTCTATAGGAGCCCCTCTCTATCCTATCATTGTATACCCCAGGTGCTCTCTACAGGAGTTGCTCTCTAACCCATCATTGTATACTCCAGGTGCTCTCTATAGGAGCCCCTCTCTATCCTATCATTGTATACCCCAGGTGCTCTCTACAGGAGTTGCTCTCTACCCCATCATTGTATACTCCAGGTGCTCTCTATAGGAGCTGCTCTCTACCCTATCATTGTATACTCCAGGTGCTCTCTATAGGAGCCCCTCTCTACCCTATCATTGTATACTCCAGGTGCTCTCTACAGGAGCCCCTCTCTACCCTATCATTGTATACTCCAGGTGCTCTCTATAGGAGCCCCTCTCTACCCTATCATTGTATACTCCAGGTGCTCTCTATAGGATCCCCTCTCTACCATATCATTGTATACCCCATATACTCTCTACAGGAGCTGCTCTCTACCCTATCATTGTATACTCCAGGTGCTCTCTACAGGAGCTGCTCTCTACCCTATCATTGTATACTCCGGCTGCTCTCTACAGGAGCCCCTCTCTACCCTATCATTGTATACCCCATGTACTCTCTACAGGAGCCCCTCTCTACCATATCATTGTATACCCCATATACTCTCTACAGGAGCTGCTCTCTACCCTATCATTGTATACTCCAGGTGCTCTCTACAGGAGCTGCTCTCTACCCTATCATTGTATACTCCGGCTGCTCTCTGCAGGAGCCCCTCTCTACCCTATCATTGTATACTCCGGCTGCTCTCTACAGGAGCCCCTCTCTATCCTATCATTGTATACCCCATGTACTCTCTACAGGAGCCCCTCTCTACCCTATCATTGTATACTCCGGCTGCTCTCTACAGGAGCCCCTCTCTACCATATCATTGTATACCCCATGTACTCTCTACAGGAGCTCCTCTCTACCATATCATTGTATACCCCATATACTCTCTACAGGAGCTGCTCTCTACCCTATCATTGTATACTCCAGGTGCTCTCTACAGGAGCTGCTCTCTACCCTATCATTGTATACTCCAGGTGCTCTCTACAGGAGCTGCTCTCTACCCTATCATTGTATACTCCAGGTGCTCTCTACAGGAGCTGCTCTCTACCCTATCATTGTATACTCCGGCTGCTCTCTACAGGAGCCCCTCTCTACCCTATCATTGTATACTCCGGCTGCTCTCTACAGGAGCCCCTCTCTATCCTATCATTGTATACCCCATGTACTCTCTACAGGAGCCCCTCTCTATCCTATCATTGTATACCCCATGTACTCTCTACAGGAGCCCCTCTCTATCCTATCATATACTCCAGGTGCTCTCTACAGGAGCTGCTCTCTACCCTATCCTATACTCCGGCTGCTCTCTATGCTATCAGTACATACTCAAGTGCTCTCTACAGGAGCCACTCTCTTGGTAACTTTCTCTGTTCTCCTATTCCTCAGGTACAATGTAACGTGTGACACGTATGTAATCCTGGGAACATTTGGAAAGGTGACTACTTTCTCCCAGAGCGGTTTGTGATGTCAGGCGTACACGAGGCGGTCCTGGTCCACGCAGCTTTTATAAACACTCTCCATATCAGAAATTGCTTGGGTAATTTGGAAACAATCAGTAAGAATAAGAACACCCCATGCTCAGCGGCCACACCCCACGTCTGTCCTCACGTGTGGAGGGCGTAACTGGATCACCTGGAGAGCCACACGTGTCTGTGCTGCCAAAGATTCTCTGTGTTTTCTGTACAGCCCCTGGTACATGATACACGGGTGACACAAGTGTGACCCCTGCAAGTACCAGAACAGACATGAACATCCCTCACAGCCTGGACAACAGAGCTTACAATCTATAACTCACTGACCTGCAGTATAATAAGTGTGCCCTTCATGGCACAGTAATACACTCTCATCCAGGCACCTCACTTACAGCATGCACACTCACTATTACATAAATAGAAAGCGCCTGACTGTATACCGAGTGTCTGCTCAGTATAGGTATACTCAGTGTGAATACACACTCACAGTCTGACTGTATACAGTGTCTGCTCAGTATACGTATACTCCGTGTGAATACACACTCACAGTCTGACTGTATACCGAGTGTCTGCTCAGTATAGGTATACTCAGTGTGAATACACACTCACAGTCTGACTGTATACAGTGTCCACTCAGTATACGCATACTCCGTGTGAATACACACTCACAGTCTGACTGTATACAGTGTCTGCTCAGTATATGTGGACTCCGTGTGAATACACACTCACAGTCTGACTGTATACAGTGTCTGCTCAGTATACGTACACTCCGTGTGAATACACACTCACAGTCTGACTGTATACCGAGTGTCTTCTCAGTATACTTATACTCAGTGTGAATACACACTCACAGTCTGACTGTATACAGTGTCCGCTCAGTATACGTATACTCCGTGTGAATACACACTCACAGTCTGACTGTATACAGTGTCCGCTCAGTATACGTATACTCCGTGTGAATACACACTCACAGTCTGACTGTATACAGTGTCCGCTCAGTATATGTGGACTCCGTGTGAATACACACTCACAGTCTGACTGTATACCGAGTGTCTGCTCAGTATAGGTATACTCCGTGTGAATACACACTCACAGTCTGACTGTATACAGTGTTTGCTCAGTATATGGTATACTCCGTGTGAATACACACTCACAGTCTGACTGTATACAGTGTCCGCTCAGTATATGTTATACTCAGTGTGAATACACACTCACAGTCTGACTGTATACAGTGTCCGCTCAGTATATGTTATACTCAGTGTGAATACACACTCACAGTCTGACTGTATACAGTGTCCACTCAGTATACGCATACTCCGTGTGAATACACACTCACAGTCTGACTGTATATATTGTCTGCTCAGTATACGTATACTCCGTGTGAATACACACTCACAGCCTGACTGTATACTGAGTGTCTGCTCAGTATACGTATACTCCGTGTGAATACACACTCACAGCCTGACTGTATACTGAGTGTCTGCTCAGTATACGTATACTCCGTGTGAATACACACTCATAGTCTGACTGTATACAGTGTCCGCTCAGTATACATATACTCTGTGTGAATAAACACTCACAGTCTGACTGTATACAGTATCTGCTCAGTATAGGTATACTTCGTGTTAATACACTCACAGTCTGACTGTATACAGTGTCCGCTCAGTATACATATACTCCGTGTGAATACACACTCACAGTCTGACTGTATACAGTGTCTTCTCAGTATACGCATACTCCGTGTGAATACACACTCACAGTCTGACTGTATACAGTATCTGCTCAGCATAGGTATACTCCGTGTGAATACACACTCACAGTCTGACTGTATACAGTGTCTGCTCAGTATATGTGGACTCCGTGTGAATACACACTCACCGTCTGACTGTACACAGTGTCTGCTCAGTATACGCATACTCCGTGTGAATACACACTCACAGTCTGACTGTATACAGTGTCTGCTTAGTATACGTACACTCCGTGTGAATAAACACTCACAGTCTGACTGTATACAGTATCTGCTCAGCATAGGTATACTCCGTGTTAATACACTCACAGTCTGACTGTATACAGTGTCCGCTCAGTATACGTATACTCCGTGTGAATACACACTCACAGTCTGACTGTATACAGTGTCTGCTCAGTATATGTGGACTCTGTGTGAATACACACTCACCGTCTGACTGTATACAGTGTCTGCTCAGTATACGTACACTCCGTGTGAATAAACACTCACAGTCTGACTGTATACAGTATCTGCTCAGCATAGGTATACTCCGTGTGAATACACACTCACAGTCTGACTGTATACAGTGTCCGCTCAGTATACGTATACTCCGTGTGAATACACACTCACAGTCTGACTGTATACAGTGTCCGCTCAGTATACGTATACTCCGTGTGAATACACACTCACAGTCTGACTGTATACAG
Source organism: Bufo gargarizans (assembly GCF_014858855.1). NCBI lineage: Eukaryota > Metazoa > Chordata > Amphibia > Anura > Bufonidae > Bufo > Bufo gargarizans. The sequence goes on along the minus strand of NW_025334628.1, from coordinate 160,343 downwards.
TGTCTGCTCAGTATATGTGGACTCCGTGTGAATACACACTCACCGTCTGACTGTATACAGTGTCTGCTCACTATACGTACACTCCGTGTGAATAAACACTCACAGTCTGACTGTATACAGTATCTGCTCAGCATAGGTATACTCCGTGTTAATACACTCACAGTCTGACTGTATACAGTGTCCGCTCAGTATACATATACTCCGTGTGAATACACACTCACAGTCTGACTGTATACAGTGTCTTCTCAGTATACGCATACTCCGTGTGAATACACACTCACAGTCTGACTGTATATATTGTCTGCTCAGTATAGGTATACTCCATGTGAATACACACTCACAGTCTGACTGTACACAGTGTCTGCTCAGTATAGGTGTACTCCGTGTGAATACACACTCACAGTCTGACTGTATACAGTGTCTGCTCAATATATGGTATACTCCGAGTGAATACACTCTCACAGTCTGACTGTATACAGTGTTTGCTCAGTATATGGTATACTCCGTGTGAATACACACTCACAGTCTGGCTGTATACAGTGTTTGCTTAGTATACATATACTGTGTGAATACACTTACAGTCTGACTGTATACAGTGTTTGCTCAGTATATGGTATACTCCGTGTGAATACACACTCACAGTCTGGCTGTATACAGTGTTTGCTTAGTATACATATACTGTGTGAATACACTTACAGTCTGACTGTATACAGTGTTTGCTCAGTATATGGTATACTCCGTGTGAATACACACTCACAGTCTGGCTGTATACAGTGTTTGCTTAGTATACATATACTGTGTGAATACACTTACAGTCTGACTGTATACAGTGTTTGCTCAGTATATGGTATACTCCGTGTGAATACACACTCACAGTCTGGCTGTATACAGTGTTTGCTTAGTATACATATACTGTGTGAATACACTTACAGTCTGACTGTATACAGTGTTTGCTCAGTATATGGTATACTCCGTGTGAATACACACTCACAGTCTGGCTGTATACAGTGTTTGCTCAGTATATGGTATACTTGTGAATACATTTAGTCTGACTGTATACAGTGTGTCCGCTCAGTAAATGTTATACTCAGTGTGAATACACACTCTCACCCAGTGTTATATGGTCCCACTCAGTTTCACAGTCTGAATGTATATAGTGAGCAAATACTTACTGAATATATACTCACTCTAAGTGTAAATACACAATCATTCAACGTTACATGGACAAATGCCTAGTATCACAGTCTGCAGTATAGTGCGATGCACACACTGCGACACACGCTCAGTATTACACCCACACACACTTGGTCTGGCAGTACTCGGTATAATGGCTGCACTCACCCGCTCACACAGTATAATGGCCGCACTCACACTCTGTGTTACACCCGCTCACACAGTATAATGGCCGCACTCACACTCAGTGTTACCCTTACTCACACTCAGTGTTACACCCGCTCACACAGTATAATGGCTGCACTCACACTCAGTGTTACCCTTACTCACACTCAGTGTTACACCCGCTCACACAGTATAATGGCTGCACTCACACTCAGTGTTACCCTTACTCACACTCAGTGTTACACCCGCTCACACAGTATAATGGCCGCACTCACACTCTGTGTTACACCCGCTCACACAGTATAATGGCCGCACTCACACTCTGTGTTACACCCGCTCACACAGTATAATGGCCGCACTCACACTCAGTGTTACCCTTACTCACACTCAGTGTTACACCCGCTCACACAGTATAATGGCTGCACTCACACTCAGTGTTACCCTTACTCACACTCAGTGTTACACCCGCTCACACAGTATAATGGCTGCACTCACACTCAGTGTTACCCTTACTCACACTCCGTGTTACACCCGCTCACACAGTATGATGGCCGCACTCACACTCCGTGTTACACCCGCTCACACAGTATGATGGCCGCACTCACACTCCGTGTTACACCCGCTCACACAGTATGATGGCCGCACTCACACTCCTGGCAGGAGGCACTGTGCATAGTCACTATGTACATACAATACAGGAAGAGGCAGGAGGTGGAGGAGCCTCATTTACATGATAACAGCAGGTTTCAGTATCCACAAGAAATCTTAAAGGGGACTACAACCCCCCAAATCCAGTGCGGTCCTGATTGTGGGGGCCCTGCAGGCACTGGACAGAGGGTTACCCCCACCTCGACTGGTGACACTCAGACTGGATGTCACTGCGCCGGCCCCGACCTGACAGACACTCACCTGCGAGACGGCCAAAGCGAAGACGAGAAGCCTGAATCCACACCAGCGGGACTGTCTCTTCTGTCTCCGGGGGTCTAGTCAGAGCTCCAGTGAGGTGTGTCTGTGCACTCTGTCAGACAGTCCTCAGCTCTCTCTCTGTACCCCCTTCTTGTACAGTCTATTAGACCTCCGCTCAGTATATATATATATGTCTCTCAGTAGGTTATGGGTACAGGACGGTCTCCGTGACATACATTTATACCTGTGATCTCTTCCGTGCTCTGCGCTCTCTCCTCCTTCTACTTTCTCCCCTGACCACAACCTGTCTATCCAGATTCTCGTGTCCCCGTCACCGCCTGGCTGTACGTCTCGCCCAGCGGTACTCAGTGCGCAGTCTCTCAGGGACTCGCTCAGTGCACAATCCTTAGGTCTCATCCAGTGTCTGGGACTCTCTTAGTGAACAGTCTCCAGATGCAGTCTCTGGTGTCTGCTCTCCAGGCCTCTGTCTCTCAGTGCACACTCTGTATCTGCTCTCCAGGCCTCTGTCTCTCAGTGCAGTCTCTGTATCTGCTCTCCAGGCCTCTGTCTCTCAGTGCAGTCTCTGTATCTGCTCTCCAGGCCTCTGTCTCTCTCAGTGCAGTCTCTGTATCTGCTCTCCAGGCCTCTGTCTCTCAGTGCAGTCTCTGCTCTCCAGGCCTCTGTCTCTCTCAGTGCAGTCTCTGCTCTCCAGGCCTCTGTCTCTCTCAGTGCAGTCTCTGCTCTCCAGGCCTCTGTCTCTCTCAGTGCAGTCTCTGCTCTCCAGGCCTCTGTCTCTCTCAGTGCAGTCTCTGCTCTCCAGGCCTCTGTCTCTCTCAGTGCAGTCTCTGGTGTCTGCTCTCCAGGCCTCTGTCTCTCTCAGTGCAGTCTCTGTATCTGCTCTCCAGGCCTCTGTCTCTCTCAGTGCACAGTCTCTGGTGTCTGCTCTCCAGGCCTCTGTCTCTCAGTGCACAGTCTCTGTATCTGCTCTCCAGGCCTCTGTCTCTCTCAGTGCACAGTCTCTGTATCTGCTCTCCAGGCCTCTGTCTCTCTCAGTGCAGTCTCTGGTGTCTGCTCTCCAGGCCTCTGTCTCTCTCAGTGCAGTCTCTGCTCTCCAGGCCTCTGTCTCTCTCAGTGCAGTCTCTGCTCTCCAGGCCTCTGTCTCTCTCAGTGCAGTCTCTGCTCTCCAGGCCTCTGTCTCTCTCAGTGCAGTCTCTGGTGTCTGCTCTCCAGGCCTCTGTCTCTCAGTGCAGTCTCTGGTGTCTGCTCTCCAGGCCTCTGTCTCTCTCAGTGCAGTCTCTGTACCTGTGCTCCAGGCCTCTGTCTCTCTCAGTGCAGTCTCTGTATCTGCTCTCCAGGCCTCTGTCTCTCTCAGTGCACAGTCTCTGGTGTCTGCTCTCCAGGCCTCTGTCTCTCTCAGTGCAGTCTCTGCTCTCCAGGCCTCTGTCTCTCTCAGTGCAGTCTCTGTAAATGTGCTCCAGGCCTCTGTCTCTCTCAGTGCAGTCTCTGTACCTGCGCTCCAGGCCTCTGTCTCTCTCAGTGCAGTCTCTGTATCTGCTCTCCAGGCCTCTGTCTCTCTCAGTGCAGTCTCTGTACCTGCGCTCCAGGCCTCTGTCTCTCTCAGTGCAGTCTCTGGTGTCTGCTCTCCAGGCCTCTGTCTCTCTCAGTGCAGTCTCTGTGTCTGCTCTCCAGGCCTCTGTCTCTCTCAGTGCAGTCTCTGGTGTCTGCTCTCCAGGCCTCTGTCTCTCTCAGTGCAGTCTCTGTATCTGCTCTCCAGGCCTCTGTCTCTCTCAGTGCAGTCTCTGGTGTCTGCTCTCCAGGCCTCTGTCTCTCTCAGTGCAGTCTCTGTGTCTGCTCTCCAGGCCTCTGTCTCTCTCAGTGCAGTCTCTGGTGTCTGCTCTCCAGGCCTATGTCTCTCTCAGTGCAGTCTCTGTGTCTGCTCTCCAGGCCTCTGTCTCTCTCAGTGCAGTCTCTGTATCTGCTCTCCAGGCCTCTGTCTCTCTCAGTGCAGTCTCTGTACCTGCGCTCCAGGCCTCTGTCTCTCAGTGCACAGTCTCTGTATCTGCTCTCCAGGCCTCTGTCTCTCTCAGTGCAGTCTCTGTACCTGTGCTCCAGGCCTCTGTCTCTCTCAGTGCAGTCTCTGTATCTGCACTCCAGGCCTCTGTCTCTCAGTGCACAGTCTCTGTATCTGCACTCCAGGCCTCTGTCTCTCTCAGTGCAGTCTCTGCTCTCCAGGCCTCTGTCTCTCTCAGTGCAGTCTCTGTATCTGCACTCCAGGCCTCTGTCTCTCTCAGTGCAGTCTCTGCTCTCCAGGCCTCTGTCTCTCTCAGTGCAGTCTCTGTACCTGTGCTCCAGGCCTCACGTCCTCTGCAGTCTCTGGTGAGACCGGTCTTATCACCTGTACCTGTCCAACCCTGTAATGTGACACCGGCCCCCCTGCCCTGTCCTCCCCCACTGGAGGCCTCAGCTCCTGGCACTGCAGCAGAGTGTCAGCTCCTGGGACCAGTGAGAAGCAGCATGCTCAGCACACGTGTACAGCGTTTATTATCTGCAGAGAAGATGATCAGCGGCGACGAGAGCGATCACTGCTTATCCTCAGAGGACGACCTGCGCCGGAGGAACCTGCACCAAAAATATAACATATCCATATGTGAAGATAACAATCCATATAGACTGATAATAATCCATATCCATATAGACTGATAATAATCCATATCCATATAGACTGATAATAATCCATATCCATATGTGAAGATAACAATCCATATCGACTGATAATAATCCATATCCATATAGACAGATAATAATCCATATAGACAGATAATAATCTATACTCATATATACTGATAATAATCCATACTCATATATACTGATAATAATCCATACCCTTATATACTGATAATAATCCATATCCATATGTGAAGATAACAATCCATATCGACTGATAATAATCCATATCCATATAGACTGATAAAATCCATATCCATATAGACTGATAATAATCCATATAGACTGATAATAATCCATATCCATATAGACTGATAGTAATCCATATATACTGATAATAATCCATATAGACAGATAATAATCCATATATACTGATAATAATCTATACTCATATATACTGATAATAATCCATATCCATATAGACAGATAATAATCCATATATACTGATAATAATCCATACCCTTATATACTGATAATAATCCATACCCTTATATACTGATAATAATCCATATCCATATAGACTGATAATAATCCATATATACTGATAATAATCCATACTCATATATACTGATAATAATCCATACTCATATATACTGATAATAATATATACCCATATATACTGATAATAATCCATACCCTTATATACTGATAATAATCCATATCCATATAGATAGATAATAATCCATATATACTGATAATAATCCATACCCATATATACTGATAATAATCCATATCGACTGATAATAATCCATATATACTGATAATAATCCATACCCATATATACTGATAATAATCCATATCGACTGATAATAATCCATATCCATATAGACTGATAATAATCCATATATACTGATAATAATCTATACTCATATATACTGATAATAATCCATACTCATATATACTGATAATAATCCATACCCATATATACTGATAATAATCCATATCCATATAGACTGATAATAATCCATATATACTGATAATAATCCATACCCTTATATACTGATAATAATCCATATCCATATAGACTGATAATAATCCATATCCATATAGACTGATAATAATCCATATCCATATAGACTGATAATAATCCATATCCATATATACTGATAATAATCCATACCCATATATACTGATAATAATCCATATCCATATAGACTGATAATAATCCATATATACTGATAATAATCCATACTCATATATACTGATAATAATCCATACTCATATATACTGATAATAATATATACCCATATATACTGATAATAATCCATACCCTTATATACTGATAATAATCCATATCCATATAGATAGATAATAATCCATATATACTGATAATAATCCATACCCATATATACTGATAATAATCCATATCGACTGATAATAATCCATATATACTGATAATAATCCATACCCATATATACTGATAATAATCCATATCGACTGATAATAATCCATATCCATATAGACTGATAATAATCCATATCGACTGATAATAATCCATATAGACTGATAATAATCCATATCCATATAGACTGATAATAATCCATATATACTGATAATAATCCATATAGACTGATAATAATCCATATCGACTGATAATAATCCATATCCATATAGACTGATAATAATCCATATAGACTGATAATAATCCATATCGACTGATAATAATCCATATCCATATAGACTGATAATAATCCATACCCATATATACTAAAAATAATCCATATCCATATAGACTGATAATAATCCATATCCATATAGACTGATAATAATCCATACCCATATAGACTGATAATAATCCATACCCATATATACTGATAATAATCTATATCCATATATACTAATAATAATCATTAATACTGTTGATACTATATCCATACATGAGGATAACACATAATCACCCTGTGGTTTTCCTCAGTGATGCAATGGTCGGCAGCGGGTACAGTGCGGAGGAATGTGCTGCAGGAAGTACAGTAGAGGAGCCGCGCCTGTGTACAGGACGTACAGATGTGACCGACATCATACACAAACGTGCTGCTCATGAGCCAACCGCCAATGTACCAGGACAGAACATGGCAGCACTTCACATGACCTCAGTTCTCCCATCACATGACCTCAGCCAACACATCACATGACCTCAGCTACCTTATCACATGACCTCAGCCAATACATCACATGACCTCAGCCAACGTATCCCATGACCTCAGCCAACGTATCCCATGACCTCAGCCAACGTATCCCATGACCTCAGCCAACGTATCCCATGACCTCAGCCAACGTATCCCATGACCTCAGCCAACGTATCCCATGACCTCAGCCAACGTATCCCATGACCTCAGCCAACGTATCCCATGACCTCAGCCAACGTATCCCATGACCTCAGCCAACGTATCCCATGACCTCAGCTACCTTATCACATGACCTCAGCCAATACATCACATGACCTCAGCCAACGTATCCCATGACCTCAGCCAACGTATCCCATGACCTCAGCCAACGTATCCCATGACCTCAGAAAACACATCACATGACCTCAGCTACCCCATCACATCATCTCAGCCACCCCATCACATGACCTCAGCTACCACCATCACCTGACCTCAGTCCCCATCACATGTGAGGGCGGTGGCAGAGGTCATATGATGGAGGTGGCTGAGATCATGTGATGGTGGAAGCTGAGGTCATGTGATGGTGAGGGCTGAGGTCATGTGATGGTGAGGGCTGAGGTCATGTGATGGTGAGGGCTGAGGTCATGTGATGGTGAGGGCTGAGGTCATGTGATGGTGAGGGCTGAGGTCATGTGATGTGAGGGCTGAGGTCATGTGATGTGTACCTCCCAACTTTTTGGACGTTCAAAAAGGGACACTTATGGTTCATTGCGTGAAAGCTCTATTTTCCCTCCATATTTATGCACCTCAATAGTTTTCTCTTACGAAATAGCGCAAAAATGATATGAATATAGAAATTTAGAAAATTCTTATTGCATCAAATAATAAAACAATATCCGAGGCGGCTCTTAAATACAGAGGAACCGGAGAAGCATTTTCTGGGTCAATACTGTAAATGTGATAACGAAAATCTATCCCTCAGATCAAAGATGGTCAAAGAGACGTGGGTCCAAAAGAGGGACACTTGGAAGGTCTGTGATGGGGGGGCTGAGGTCATGTGATGGGAGGGCTGAGGTCATGTGATGGGAGGGCTGAGGTCATGTGATGGGAGGGCTGAGGTCATGTGGTTGGGGGGCTGAGGTCATGTGATTGGGGGATGAGGTCATGTGATGTATACCTCCCAACTTTTTGGACGTTCAAAAAGGGACACTTATGGTTCATTGCGCGAAAGCTCCATTTTCCCTCCATATTTATGCACGTCAATACTTTTCTCTTACGAAATAGCGCAAAAATTATATGAATATAGAAACTTCGAAAATTCTTATTGCATCAAATAATAAAACAATATCCGAGGCGGCTCTTAAATACAGAGGAACCGGAGAAGCATTTTCTGGGTCAATACTGTAAATATGATAAAGAAAATCTATCCCTCAGATCAAAGATGGTAAAAGAGACGTGGGTCCAAAAGAGGGACACTTGGAAGGTCTGTGATGGGGGGGCTGAGGTCATGTGATGGGAGGGCTGAGGTCATGTGATGGGAGGGCTGAGGTCATGTGATGGGAGGGCTGAGGTCAAGTGATGGGAGGGCTGAGGTCAAGTGATGGGAGGGCTGAGGTCAAGTGATGGGAGGGCTGAGGTCATGTCATGGGAGGGCTGAGGTCATGTCATGGGAGGGCTGAGGTCATGTCATGGGAGGGCTGAGGTCATGTAATGGGAGGGCTGAGGTCATGTCATGGGAGGGCTGAGGTCATGTCATGGGGGGCTGAGGTCATGTCATGGGGGGCTGTGGTCATGTGATGGGGCCTCAGGTCATGTGATTGGGGGCTCAGGTCATGTGATGGGGGCTCAGGTCATGTGATGGGGGCTCAGGTCATGTGATGGGGGCTCAGGTCATGTGATGGGGGCTGAGGTCATGTGATGGGGGCTGAGGGCTTGTGATGGGGGGCTGAGGTCATGTGATGGGGGGCTGAGGTCATGTGATGGGGGGCTGAGGTCATGTGATGGGGGGCTGAGGTCATGTGATGGGGCGCTGAGGTCATGTGATGGGGCGCTGAGGTCATGTGATGGGAGGGCTGAGGTCTTGTGATGGAAGGGAGGAAGTCATGTGATGTCCTGGTACATTGACGGTTTGTCCATGAGCAGCACGTTTGTGTATGATGTCGGTCACATCTGTACGTCCTGTACACAGGCGCGGCTCCTCTACTGTACTTCCTGCAGCACATTCCTCCGCACTGTACCCGCTGCCGGCCATTGCATCACTGAGGAAAACGAACCTGTCTAACCAGGAAATGTGCCAGTACAGTGTCAGTACATTATGTCACTGTACAACACTGCCGGGAACAACGACCATACTATAATCACACTGACCAGGACATAATACAGGCTGAACCTGAGTTACATCCACCGACTGTTACCATACAACACTGCCCTGTACCCTGTACTGTAATCACACTGACCAGGACATAATACAGGCTGAACCTCAGTCACCTCCACCGACTGTTACCATACAACACTGCCCTGTACCCTGTACTGTAATCACACTGACCAGGACATAATACAGGCTGAACCTCAGTCATCTCCACCAACTGTTACCATACAACACTGCCTGATAACCTGTACTGTAATCACACTGACCAGGACATAATACAGGCTGAGCCTGAGTTACATCCACCGACTGTTACCATACAACACTGCCCTGTACCCTGTACTGTAATCACACTGACCAGGACATAATACAGGCTGAACCTCAGTCATCTCCACCAACTGTTACCATACAACACTGCCTGATAACCTGTACTGTAATCACACTGACCAGGGCATAATACAGGCTGAGCCTGAGTTACATCCACCGACTGTTACCATACAACACTGCCCTGTACCCTGTACTGTAATCACACTGACCAGGACATAATACAGGCTGAGCCTGAGTTACATCCACTGACTGTTACCATACAACACTGCCCTGTACCCTGTACTGTAATCACACTGACCAGGACATAATACAGGATGAACCTGAGTTACATCCACCGACTGTTACCATACAACACTGCCCTGTACCCTGTACTGTAATCACACTGACCAGGACATAGTACAGGCTGAGCCTGAGTTACCTCCACCGACTGTTACCATACAACACTGCCCTGTACCCTGTACTGTAATCACACTGACCAGGACATAATACAGGCTGAGCCTGAGTTACATCCACTGACTGTTACCATACAACACTGCCCCATACCCTGTACTGTAATCACACTGACCAGGACATAATACAGGCTGAGCCTGAGTTACATCCACCGACTGTTACCATACAACACTGCCCTGTACCCTGTACTGTAATCACACTGACCAGGACATAATACAGGCTGAGCCTGAGTTACATCCACCGACTGTTACCATACAACACTGCCTGATAACCTGTACTGTAATCACACTGACCAGGACATAATACAGGCTGAGCCTGAGTTACATCCACTGACTGTTACCATACAACACTGCCCTGTACCCTGTACTGTAATCACACTGACCAGGACATAATACAGGCTGAGCCTGAGTTACCTCCACCGACTGTTACCATACAACACTGCCCTGTACCCTGTACTGTAATCACACTGACCAGGACATAATACAGGCTGAACCTGAGTTACCTCCACCGACTGTTACCATACAACACTGCCCCATACCCTGTACTGTAATCACACTGGCCAAGACATAATCAGGGCTGAACCTCAGTCACTTCCACCGACTGTTACCAAGATTCTGCATGTGGAGCTAACTGAAGCCTGTATATAGTTGAACTGTTCAGTAAAAGGAGTTCTGGTTCACTACAACTGTGTGTACCTCAATTATTCCTACAATAAATCGGTGTGCCACCGTTACCGGCACTGGCGTCACAAACTTTAAGGGATCTTGCCACTGGCACACTAAACCTACAACACCCAGGGCACCTCACCTACCACCAGGCCTGGTCCCTATACCCAGAGAGTGCCCTAGAGGATCTATGTGCCAGCCTCTCCATCACTGCTGTACGCCTACCCAGGGTATATAAAAACTGTGAGTATTAATAGCAACCCTTGGTCTGTTAACTGTCCCCTGTGATCTCAATCGCTCACCCTGCAGGACTGGCGTACTGCATACCCTGTACTGTAATCACACTGACCAGGAAATAATACAGGCTGAGCCTGAGTCACTTCCACCAACTGTTACCATACAACACTGCCCTGTACCCTGTACTGTAATCACACTGACCAGGACATAATACAGGCTGAACCTCAGTCACCTCCACCGACTGTTACCATACAACACTGCCTGATACCCTGTACTGTAATCACACTGACCAGGACATAATACAGGCTGAGCCTGAGTCACCTCCACCGACTGTTACCATACAACACTGCCCTGTAACCTGTACTGTAATCACACTGACCAGGACATAATACAGGATGAACCTGAGTTACCCTGTACTGTAATCACACTGACCAGGACATAATACAGACTGAACCTGAGTTACCTCCACCGACTGTTACCATACAACACTGCCTGGTACCATGTACTGTAATCACACTGACCAGGACATAATACAGGATGAACCTCAGTCACCTCCACCGACTGTTACCATACAACACTGCCTGATAACCTGTACTGTAATCACACTGACCAGGACATATTACAGGCTGAGCCTGAGTCACCTCCACCGACTGTTACCATACAACACTGCCCTGTACTGTAATCACACTGACCAGGACATAATACAGGATGAACCTCAGTCACCTGCACCGACTGTTACCTTACAACACTGCTCGGACCTCTGACATCAACTAGGAGACGTCACTTCAGACTGTCACAATACATCAGTACTACTAACCATCAATGCCAGGAAGTCTGTACCGTAATTGCAACATAGAATGTTGATATATTAGAAATCTGAGGAAACTGGAGGGTTAGACTGAGAGGCGGCAAAAGAAGTTCTGTGTGGATAAATGTAAAGTTCTATGTTTTCCTTTTTCTGGATCAACACATAAGATAAGTTAGGTGCCCAAAACCTCAACCTCCTAAAACTGACTATATAACAGTACCTAAACCTCATCCCCCTCAAGACTGACTGTACAACAGTGCCTGAAACCCCAACTCCCCAAAACTGACTGTACAACAGTGCCCAAACTTCAACCCCCAAAACTGACTGTACAACAGTGCCCAAACTTCAACCCCCCTAAACTGACTGTACAACAGTGCCCAAACCTCAACCCCCTAAACTGACGGTACAACAGTGCCCAAACTTCAACCCCCAAAACTGACTGTACAACAGTGCCCAAACTTCAACCCCCTAAACTGACTGTACAACAGTGCCCAAACTTCAACCCCCCTAAACTGACTGTACAACAGTGCCCAAACCTCAACCCCCCTAAACTGATGGTACAACAGTGCCCAAACTTCAACCCCCAAAACTGACTGTACAACAGTGCCCAAACCTCAACCCCCCTAAACTGACTGTACAACAGTGCCTAAACTTCAACCCCCAAAACTGACTGTATAACAGTACCTAAACCTCATCCCCCCAAGACTGACTGTACAACAGTGCCTGAAACCCCAACCCCCCAAAACTGACTGTACCACAGTGCCCAAACTTTAACCCCCCTAAACTGACTGTACCACAGTGCCCAAACGTTAACCCCCCTAAACTGACTGTACCACAGTGCCCAAACTTCAACCCCCCTAAACTGACTGTACCACAGTGCCCAAACTTCAACCCCCAAAACTGACTGTACAACAGTGCCCAAACCTTATCTTTAATTCATCCATCACCATTCCAGCCATACCTCATCACCCCACTTCCCTAGTCACCCATACACTTTCCTGCAACGGGTATAGTTGAGACCGGGGCGTTGCTAGGTTAAAACATTCGGGGCCTGGGCCCCTGTTGTTTTGTCCGAGGCCCTGAATGTCCTGCCTGCTAGATACAACTGTATTGCCATCCTCAGGACAGCAATACAATTGAATCTAATGCCCTGCAAGAGCTGAAGAACCTGTGATGACATCACAGGTCATGTGTTCAGTGCTAAATGCAGTAGCTGAAAAGGACCTGCAATGATGTCACCATCATGTGAACAGTGCCGGAGAGGACGGCAGTGAAGAGAAGAAGACCTGGGGGAAGAAGATGTGGTGAGGTCTGCTACATGAGGAGAGGTAAGTGAAGGGAGAGAGAGAAATGTTGGGAGTTGTGGTTATTTAACTGGGAATGTATGTTAGGCTGAAAGGAGGGATGTTATTTACATGGGACTGTGTGTTGGAGGTGGCTTGGGAGGGGGTCATGTTATTTACATGGGACTGTATGTTGAGGGCGCAATGTTATTTACATGGGACTGAATGTTGAGGGGGTGATGTTTACATGAGATTGCATGTTGAAGGCGGCTCGGGAGGAGGTGATGTTATTTACATGGGAATGTATTTTAGAGGGGGCTGGAGAGATGGTGTGATGTTATTTACATGGGACTCTGATGGCATAGAGAGAGGGAAATAGTGTTATTTACATGGGACTGTATGTTGGAGGGGCTGAAGGGAGGGGAGTGATGTTATTTACATAGGCCTGTATTTTGGAGGGGGCAGGAGAGATGGTGTGATGTTATTTACATGGGACTGTATGGTGGAGGCGGGAATATAATTACAGGGGGCACTGCAGGGTGACCATTATAACAGTAGGGGGCAGTATAAATACTGGGGGCACGGTAGGGGTATTATAAATCCAGGGGACATTAGATGTTCTTATTACTACTGGGGGCTCTGTGAGGGTATTATTATTACTGGAGGCCTATTCTACTAATGGGGGCACTCTTGGGGAGCATTATAACTATTTGGGGCACTGTAGGGGGCAGTATTACTAATGCGGGCATTCTAGAAGGGAATTACTATTGGTGGGACTATGAGCAGCACTGTTACTATGGGGGCACTAGTATTTCTTCAGGGGCACAGCGAGCAGCAGGATAACACTGTGGGGGCTCCAGGTTGGGGGATGATGATAGAGCAGTGAGGAAGCTGAGATGTCCGTGTGTCACACTCTGCAGAGACGAGGCGGCTGAGAGAAGTGTCCGGGCTGGATGGAGAAGATGATGAGAAGATCTACATCGGAGGAGACGTCACCTGGGGGCGCCGGATGTGACAGGTACCTGCTGCTGTATGGCGAGTACGGGAAAGTGCGGTGTGTGGGGGAGGGGAGACTTAGAGAACTGGGCCATATTCACTGGGGCTTGGGCCCCGGATGTTTTGAGACTCTAGCAACGCCCCTGGATGAGACAGTGATTATAACAGCCCTACAGGGTCCTTCCAGACAGTCCTATTACTTACCCCCAGCAGCAGATGAGGACTCCTGCAAGAAGGGACACCAGGGAGCAGTAGAGAACCAGCCGCACACTCTCATACATGGTCCTGGTCCCTGCAGAACACAAGTGACATACTGCAGGTGAGGAGGGGGATAGCGGTAGTGATAGTAATGGTGGTACTGGACAAAATGATGATAGTAATAATGATACTGGTGGTGATGGTAATGGTGATACTGGTGGTAAGTGATAGCAATGGCGAGTTGTGCTGCTGGTGAGAGGCTGCAGCATGTTTGTTGTATATAATACACCTGATTACCCCCGGGGCCCCCTCTTATCATACATTTCGTTACCCCCAGGGTCCCCTCGTCATACACCTCGTTACTAGGGGCCCCGCCTGTTATACACCTCGTTACCCTGGGGCCCCCTTCTGTCATACACCTCATTACCCCGGGTTCCCTCCCGTCATACACCTCATTACCCTGGGGCCCCCTTCTGTCATACACCTCATTACCCCGGGTTCCCTCCCGTAATACACCTCGTTACCCCCGGGTCTTCCTCCCGTCATACACCTCGTTACCCCAGGTCTTCCTCCCGTCATACACCCCCTTACCCTCAGAGTCCCCTCATAATACACCTCGTTACCCCCGGGGCCCCCCTGTAATACACCTTGTTACCCCAGGGTCCTCCTGTAATACACCTCATTACCCCAGGGCCCTCCCATCATACACCTCATTAGCCCGGTCCCCTCCTGTCATACACCTCGTTACCCCCGGGTCTTCCTCCCGTCATACACCCCCTTACCCTCAGGGTCCCCTCATAATACACCTCATTACCCCCGGGGCCCCCCCGTAATACACCTTGTTACCCCAGGGCCCTCCCATCAAACACCTCGTTACCCTTAGGGTCCCCTCGTAATACACCTTGTTACCCCCGGGCCCTCCCGTCATAAACCTCGTTACCCTGGTCCCCTCCCATCATACACCTCGTTACCCCGAGTCCCCTGCTGTCATACACCTCGTTACCCCGCAAGCTGTTACACAGTTAATATTTACATTATTGTACATGGGAATTTATATTGTTTATTCTTTTGTACCATTTCCTATGGATATTTCTATGGTTAGTTATAGGCTGCCATCTAGTGGCCTTCTCTTGGTAATGCACTTGTTTTTTCCATGTTCCCTCCCCTGAGATCTACGACCCCATATAACAGGGACACATGTATTCTTCATGGCGCCTGTTCTGTCCACCTTATGAAGGTACATAGCTTGACTGACAGCTAAACCTTTCCTGGCAATGAATTGACAATGGAGTAACGTCCAACTTCGTCTTTATTGCAAGAGTATATATCAGGTAAAACTGAGGAACAGAAAAATAATGCTCTTACTGATGTAGTCTGACATAGGAAAATACATACAGATGCAATGTGAAACATGCCAGGGATGCTTAGCTGTAGAGGATGGATGCGGACACTACCAGACCGGGTGGATACCTCTGCAATGGTGGCCGTGAGTGACTGCTATGTGCAGGGCTGATGATGTCACTAGAGTTCAGAGGCTACAAGTTATGGAAGCTGAAATGGGTCAAACTTCTAGTGAGAAGAGCTGCAGTGTATATACAACGGCCACTAGATGGCGCAGTTACACAATGAACAGAGAATTATACATGATAAAGCAAACTAACTGCTGGAGGCATGACAGCACGCTAAGGAAAGCATCATCTACTGACCGATACCGAGATCCGTTCATTCTGCTGCAGGGGCGTTGCTAGGGTCTCAAAAGGTCCGGGGCACAAGCCCCAATAAATATGTCGTCCCCCCCCGTACTTTGCTGTACTTACTATACAGCAGCACTTACCTGTCACATCCAGGGCCTCCAGGGGACGTCTCCTCTCTGTCATCATCTTCTCCACTCGGTCCGGACACTTCTCTCAGCCGCCTCGTCTCTGCAGAGTGTGACACACGGACATCTCAGCTTCCTCACTGCTCTATCATCATCCCCCAACCTGGAGCCCCCACAGTGTTATCCTGCTGCTTGCTGTGCCCCCCCCCCCCCCCACAGTGTTATCCTGCTGCTTGCTGTGCCCCCCCCCCCCACAGTGTTATCCTGCTGCTTGCTGTGCCCCCCCCCACAGTGTTATCCTGCTGCTTGCTGTGCCCCCCCCCCCACAGTGTTATCCTGCTGCTTGCTGTGCCCCCCCCCCCCACAGTGTTATCCTGCTGCTTGCTGTGCCCCCCCCCCACAGTGTTATCCTGCTGCTTGCTGTGCCCCCTCCAGGGTGTAGCTATAGGGGGTGCAGAGGTAGCAGTCGCTACAGGGCCCAGGAGCCTGAAGGGGCCCAAAGACACTTGTGCCGCATAAGAAGACACACAAAGCACTGAGGGAAGGGGGGCCCCAGTCTAACTCTTGCACCGGGGCCCATGAGCTTTTAGTTACACCCCTGCCCCCCCAATACCCCCAAATACTATCCTGAAGAAACATTACTGCCCCCCATAGTAATAGTGCTCCTCATAGTCCCACCAATAGTAATTCCCTTCTAAAATGCCCTCGTTAGTAACACTGCCCCAACCGTGATAATGCGCCTCAACAATGCCCCTATTATTAGAAGAGCCCTTCCATATTAATAATACCCTCACAGAGCCCCCAATAGAAATAAGGCCCCTATTGTTCCCCCAGTGGTAATAAAGCTCCCTACAGACCCCTCAGTAGTAATAAGACCCCCATAGTGCGCTTAGTAGAAATAAGGCTGATCTATAAGACCCTCCTATAGAGCCCCCAGCAGTTATAAGCCTATAATGCCCCCTGCAGTTATAATCCTCCCTCCACCATACAGTCCCATGTAAATAACATCACCTCCTCCCCAGCCACCTCCACCATACAGTCCCATGTAAACATCACCCCTAAGGCTACTTTCACACTTGTACAGGACGGATCCGCACTGATAATACAAACGAATGCATCCGTTCAGGACCGATTCGCTTGTATTAGATTTGAAAGTCCCAATACGGATCCGTCCTGACTTACAGCGAAAGTCAATGGGGGACGAATCCGTTTACAGTTGCACCATTTTGTGGCAATGCAAAGGGATCCGTCCCTATTGACTTACATTGTAAGTCAGGACAGATCCGTTTGGCTCCGCAAGGCCATGCGGACACAAAAACGCTGCGTGCAGCATTTTGGGGTCCGCCTCCAAAACGGAACGGGGGGGCCGTACGGAGCCGAACGAATGCATTCTGAATGGATCCGCATCCATTCAGAATGCATTGGGGTTAAACGGATGCATTTGGGGCTGCTGTGAGAGACCTGAAACGGATCTCACAAACGGATCCCCAAACGCAAGTGAGAACGTAGCCTAAACATACAGTCAGTCCCATGGACATAAACATCATTCCCCCCCACCATCCACATACAGTCCCATGTAAATAACATCCCTCCCTCCCCCAGCCACCTCAAGCACACAGTTCCATGTCAATAACATCCCTCCCTTCAGCCCTAACATACATCCCAGTTAAATAACTACAACTCCCAGCATTGCTCTGCCTCTCCCTTCACTTACCTCTCCTCGTGTACAGACATCACCATTAGGCTTCTTCTCCTCTTCACTCCGGTCCAATCCTGCACTGGTCACATGATGGTGACATCATCCTGGTCATCCTATCACAGCCTGTTTTGCTGATCACATGACCTGTGATGTCACCACAGGTCCTTCACCTCTTCCCAGTGTAAGATTCAATTGTATTGCCGTTCTGTGTACAGCAATACAGTTGTATCAGGCAGGCAGGACATTCGGGGCCTGGGACAAAGCATCCGGGGCCCAGGCCCCGAATGTTTTAACCTAGCGACGCCCCTGTTCTGCGGTATCCTGTTGTGTGATGTACAGAATAAAGCAACTTGTGGATGATCTCGGTGTTGGTGCTTTCAGCTATCTGATGAGGATTATCCGCAGGGTTTATATCTGCTCATACAGGCCAGGGCATAGAGGTCTCACTAGGGATAGATCGCTATCACAACAATCACAGTCAGAATAGTCAAAAGATGCAGAGACTTGCTCCAGCCTGCTGTGTGTATGTGCGTGCCTAATCTGCAATCAGTGCCATCCGCCATCTTGTGGAAGCACATGGTCGCACAAGCTTCCTGCACTTCACGTGAATGTTGAAAACAGTTTCTCTACATTGCACTGTGTTACCTCCCTGTCTAAGCTGCTGTTCGTCTTCTTAAAGAGACAGTACCATTTTTTGCTATTCGTCTTCTTAAAGAGACAGTACAATTTTTTTGCAAAACCGTAAAAAATTTCCAGACAAGGCTCTGAACACTCTTTTATGGCTGAGCCAACGCAGACACATCATGCCTCTGAAACGGCAGACGTACAGTGAGCAGATTCTGCAGATATTACCAAACAGAGTGTAAGACCCAAACGTACAATAAAACCGACACAGAAACTCAGAGAAAACTATGAAGCCACTAGAGAGGAGTTCTCCAGCAATCTGTCAGACCTCTGGGACAGAACCTCACACCGCATGTCAGTTTTGTCACACTAATGATCAACCAGCTGAAATAAGAGTCTCTATAAATCACCTATTTGCTGCTTATGTACGCTACCAGCGGCTGTCTGCAAAATACTCAGCCTTCTTGCAGGACTCTAATAGAGGATTCTTCAGCAGAACTGATGCACTGAACCAACAAAAGGATCTCGTAGTGCAAAATGTTAAGTTTAAGGCAGAACTCTGCATTACTCAACTGCAGGAGACGAGATCTCAGAGATCCACCTCAACCAAGCGCACTGCACTTTCTTCTAGATCCCTCTCGTTCCAGGAGTTCTACATTAAGCAACAAGCTAATAGAGGCCCGCGCTGATGCGGAATCAAAAAAGGCGCAAAGCTCTTTTACCAGAAAGCAAGCAGAGGTAGAAGCACGCAAGGTAGCACAACAAGCAGAGATGGAAGCTCAAAGGGAAGCTCACCAAGCAGAGATGGAAGCTCAAAGAGTAGCTCAACATGCAGAGATGGAAGCTCAAAAGGTAGCTCAACAAGTAGAGATTGAAGCTCAAAAGGTAGCTCAACAAGTAGAGATGGAAGCTCAACAAGCAGAGATGGAAGCTCAAAGGGAAGCTCACCAAGCCAAGATGGAAGCTCAAAGAGTAGCTCAACAAGCAGAGTTAGAAGCACAATGGCTACTCAACAAGCAGAGGCAGATTCACAAATAAAGATTCTGCAAATAGAAGGCTGAAAGTCCTTGAACAAGCAATGGGACAAAGTACTCATTCAGACTGCTTTATCCAAGCAGAACTGGAAGATCTAGCTGAACGCACCAGTGAATACTAAAACATAACATTTGCAAAGATACAGAGTCATCTCCTGTACCTCCTACTAACAACACTGTTCTGACTCAACAGAGAGACCTCTCAGCTCTATATGTCTGAGCCTCTTCAAGTCTACAACGCAAGTACATCTACGCAGCAAACCACATCAAGTCCTGTCAGCAACAAAGTGACTTCCAGTGATAGGCCGCAGCTCAAGCCACAGACAGCACAAGCCTTAGAGACTACACCATAGTTAAACGCTCATGCAACATCATTCTACCCTGGTAAACCTCACCCTACATCACCAGAGAACTTTCACACCCAAGGGGCTCCACAAGTTACTTTGGCACCAAAGAGTGAGAGACCAGACTTGAATGACTTTGCCAGATACATGGTACGCCGTGAGCTCATTAACACCAGCCTCTCAAAGTTTGATGACCGTCCAGAGAGCTACAGGGCCTGTAGATCAACCTTCAAGGCTGCTATTACTGATCTCAACCTTACTGCTAAGAACTTGATTTGCTCATAAAGTGGCTGGGACCAGAATCTGCAGGTCGTGTTAAAAGACTCAGAACAGTACATGTTGACCACCCAGATGCAGGTCTTGTTGTTGGATGGGCAAGACTTGAGTAAGCCTATGGTAGCTCTGAAGCCATAGAAAGCGCTCTATTCAAGAGACTGCAACACCTCCCAAAAATAGGGAACAAAGACTACCGCAAGCTCCAAGATCTAAGTGACCTCCTCATGGAGCTAGAGTTGGCAAAGACTGACCCACGTCTACCTGGAGTAAGCTTCCTGGACACCGCTCATGGTGTCAACCCAGTGGTGTCTAAACTGACATACGGACTACAAGAGAAATGGGCACAACAGGGCTCAAGATACAAAAGAGACTATAATGTATCCTTTCCTCCATTCTCAAGCCTGGACGAGAAACGATCCCAGCTTCAGTGAACCCAACGTGCCTGCTTCATCCTCATCATCATCAAGGTATGATAACACAGCAGCTAAATGTAGATACTTTAATAGAGCAATATCTATTAAAAGGACAGACATCTCACCCTTTACAACCTCAGCTACTAATCGGGGCGTTGTGAATGACAGAGAGAAAGACCCTAATAGTCAGTGTCCTATTCACAAGAAGCCTCACCCTCTGAAGAAATGTCGTGGGCTTAGGGCAAAGACTTTACAAGAGCGCAAGGAGATTCTCCATTAACCTGGAATATGCTACAAGTGCTGTGCTTCTTGTGCTCCCTATAGCCATTTTGCTGTGAACCTGTCATCAGGTGCACAGAATGCAGTTGGTGACAGACATGTTACTGCTATGCATTCTACAACACTTCCAGACAACCCACAGCAGCTACCTACCTCAACCCCTTTCTCAAATCATGGCAGGGAGCAACAAAGTCATGCCCCAGCCAAAGATAATGTTTCTTCTTCATGCACAGAAGTCTTTGGAGAAGGCATGGATCACAAATGCTGTGCCAAGATATGTCTAGTCAAGATATACCCAAGGGATCATCCTAAGAAAGCTGCTAGGATGTATGCCATAACAGAGCAACAGATCCCTGGTTAAGCCTAAATTATTATTATTATTTATTATTATAGCGCCATTCCTTCCCTGGCGCTGTACATATGATAAGCGGTGCACATACATAATACAGACAATTGCACTAATCATGAACAAGACGAGTTACAGACTGGTACAGAAGGAGAGAGGGCCCTGCCCGCGAGGCTTACAATCTACAGGGAGAAGGACACAGTAGGTGCGGGTGAAGCGGGTCATGGCGGTATAGAGGCAGCAGGGTTGTCGGCTTGTCTGAAGAGGTGAGAATGATGATGATGATGTATAGTCTTGTGTACACGCAGTCTAACCCTTCGAGCCTCGATGCGCTTAGCTGACTAATTCAACAGGGAGGAAAAAAAGAAGGCATGACACTTTGCCCTGGGCCACAAAGGCCTAGAGAATAAGGCACCTATTCCAGAGACCAATTTCCTAGCACTTATCAAATGGAGAGTCAGGAAAAAGGGGAGGAAGGTCGGGGGATCTCAAGGTTCAAAGGGTTCAGACGAGATGTAGAGAATGTGAAGAAAACAATTTAATAAACGTGGGGAAAAAGTATCTTTAACATAAAAGAACATTACCAACCATGAATTTATAGACTAAGATTTAAGAAAACCCCCAAATTATATAAACCAAATAAGTGTTATATAGGAAGATCAAACGCCTGTTTGGTGGGTTTTCAGGTTCCTCCTGATGGTCTCCACTGTAGGTGAGAGTCTGATATGTTGGGGCAGCGAGTTCCAGAGTGTGGGGGATGGACAGGAGAAATCCTGGAGGAGATTGTGGGAAGAGGCGATAAGAGGAGAGAAGGAGGTCTTGTGAGGATCGGAGAGTGCGGGTGTACCGGGAAAGTAGCTCAGAGATGTAGGGAGGGGACAGGTTGTGGACGGCCTTGTATGTGTTTGTTAGTACTATGAAGTGAATTCACTGGGCAAAGGGGAGCCAGTGAAGGGATTGGCAGAGGGGAGAGGCAGAGGAGTAACAGGGTGAGAGGTGGATTAGTCGGGCAGCAGAGTTGAGGATAGATTAGAGGGGTGCGAGAGTGCTAGATGGAAGGCCACAGAGGAGAGTGTTACAGTAGTCTAGGCGGGAGATGATGAGGGCATGTACAAGTATTTTCGCAGATTCAAAGTTGAGGAAAGCACAGATGCAGGAGATGTTTTTGAGTTGGAGGCGGAAGGTGGTGGAAAGGGCTTGGATGTGCGGTTGGAATGAGAGGGCAGAATCCAAGGTCACTCCAAGACATTGGACTTGGTTGACCGGGGAGAGTGCGCAGCCATTGATCGTGATTAGGGATGAGCGAACTCGAACTGTATAGTTCGGGTTCGTACCGAATTTTGGGGTGTCCGTGACACGGACCCGAACCCGGACATTTTCGTAAAAGTCCGGGTTCGGGTTCGGTGTTCGTCGCTTTCTTGGCGCTTTTGTGACGCTTTCTTGGCGCTTTTTGAAAGGCTGCAAAGCAGCCAATCAACAAGCGTCATACTACTTGCCCCAAGAGGCCATCACAGCCATGCCTACTATTGGCATGGCTGTGATTGGCCAGAGCACCATGTGACCCAGCCTCTATTTAAGCTGGAGTCACATAGCGCCGCCCGTCACTCTGCTCTGATTAGCGTAGGGAGAGGTTGCGGCTGCGACAGTAGGGCGAGATTAGGCAGATTAACTCCTCCAAAGGACTTGATTAACTGATCGATCTGCAGCTGTGGATCATTGAGCTGCTGATACTCAATTGCTCACTGTTTTTAGGCTGCACAGACCGTTTGTCAGTCACATTTTTCTGGGGTGATCGGCGGCCATTTTGTGTCTTGTGGTGCGCCAGCACAAGCTGCGACCAAGTGCATTTAACCCTCAATGGTGTGGTTGTTTTTTGGCTAAAGCCTACATCAGGGTGAAGCTGTCACACCAAGTGCATTTAACCAGCAATAGTCTGTTCATTTTTTGGCCATATACAAAATCAGGGGCAAGCTGCGCCTGTCACCAAGTGCATTTAACCCTCAATGGTGTGGTTGTTTTTTGGCTAAAGCCTACATCAGGGTGAAGCTGTCACACCAAGTGCATTTAACCAGCAATAGTCTGTTCATTTTTTGGCCATATACAAAATCAGGGGCAAGCTGCGCCTGTCACCAAGTGCATTTAACCCTCAATGGTGTGGTTGTTTTTTGGCTAAAGCCTACATCAGGGTGAAGCTGTCACACCAAGTGCATTTAACCAGCAATAGTCTGTTCATTTTTTGGCCATATACAAAATCAGGGGCAAGCTGCGCCTGTCACCAAGTGCATTTAACCCTCAATGGTGTGGTTGTTTTTTGGCTAAAGCCTACATCAGGGTGAAGCTGTCACACCAAGTGCATTTAACCAGCAATAGTCTGTTCATTTTTTGGCCATATACAAAATCAGGGGCAAGCTGCGCCTGTCACCAAGTGCATTTAACCCTCAATGGTGTGGTTGTTTTCTGGCTAAAGCCTACATCAGGGTGAAGCTGTCACACCAAGTGCATTTAACCAGCAATAGTCTGTTTATTTTTTGGCCATATACTACATCAGGGGCAAGCTGCGCCTGTCACCAAGTGCATTTAACCCTCAGTAGTGTGGTTGGTCAAGCTGTGACACCAAGTGCATTTAACCAGCAATAGTCTGTTCATTTTTTGGCCATATACTACATCAGGGGCAAGCTGCGCCCGTCACCAAGTGCATTTAACCAGCAATAGTGTGGTTATTTTTTGGCCATATCCCAGTCTAATTCTGTCACTAAATCCATACCGGTCACCCAGCGCCTAAATACTAGGCCTCAAATTTATATCCCGCTAAATCTCTCGTTACCGCTGTCCTGTTGTAGCTGGGAAAGTTATTTAGTGTCCGTCAAAGCACATTTTTTGTTCTGGGTTGAAGTACAATTCCCAATTTAGCAATTTCATAATTTAGTGGTTTCTGCTATATCAGAGCTATTTGAAATCTATCCCTAAAAGGGTATATAATATTCAAGGTGCACATAGGGTCATTCAGAATAACTTCACACACACCCGCTACTGTGTATTTTCAAGTCTAATTCTGTCACTAAACCCATACCTGTCACCCAGCGCCTAAATACTAGGCCTCAAATTTATATCCCGCTAAATCTGTCCTTAGTGCTGTAGCTGGGCGAGTTATTTAGTGTCCGTTCAAGCACATTTCTTGTTCAGGGTTGAAATACAATTCCCAATTTAGCAATTTCATAATTTAGTCGTTTCTGCTATATCAGAGCTATTTGAAATCTATCCCTAAAAGGGTAGATCATATTGAAGGTGCACATAGGGTCATTCAGAATAACTTCACACACACGCTTCTGTGCATTTCCAAGTCTAATTCTGTCACTAAATCCATACCGGTCACCCAGCGCCTAAATACTAGGCCTCAAATTTATATCCCGCTGAATTTGAATACAATACATTGGGCCAAATAATATATTTGTTGTTGTGGTGAACCATAACAATGAGAAAAACATCTAGTAAGGGACGCGGACGTGGACATGGTCGTGGTGGTGTTAGTGGACCCTCTGGTGCTGGGAGAGGACGTGGCCGTTCTGCCACATCCACACGTCCTAGTGTACCAACTACCTCAGGTCCCAGTAGCCGCCAGAATTTACAGCGATATATGGTGGGGCCCAATGCCGTTCTAAGGATGGTAAGGCCTGAGCAGGTACAGGCATTAGTCAATTGGGTGGCCGACAGTGGATCCAGCACGTTCACATTATCTCCCACCCAGTCTTCTGCAGAAAGCGCACAGATGGCGCCTGAAAACCAACCCCATCAGTCTGTCACATCACCCCCATGCATACCAGGGAAACTGTCTCAGCCTCAAGTTATGCAGCAGTCTCTTATGCTGTTTGAAGACTCCGCTGGCAGGGTTTCCCAAGGGCATCCACCTAGCCCTTCCCCAGCGGTGAAAGACATAGAATGCACTGACGCACAACCACTTATGTTTCCTGATGATGAGGACATGGGAATACCACCTCAGCATGTCTCTGATGATGACGAAACACAGGTGCCAACTGCTGCGTCTTTCTGCAGTGTGCAGACTGAACAGGAGGTCAGGGATCAAGACTGGGTGGAAGACGATGCAGGGGACGATGAGGTCCTAGACCCCACATGGAATGAAGGTCGTGCCACTGACTTTCACAGTTCGGAGGAAGAGGCAGTGGTGAGACCGAGCCAACAGCGTAGCAAAAGAGGGAGCAGTGGGCAAAAGCAGAACACCCGCCGCCAAGAGACTCCGCCTGCTACTGACCGCCGCCATCTGGGACCGAGCACCCCAAAGGCAGCTTCAAGGAGTTCCCTGGCATGGCACTTCTTCAAACAATGTGCTGACGACAAGACCCGAGTGGTTTGCACGCTGTGCCATCAGAGCCTGAAGCGAGGCATTAACGTTCTGAACCTGAGCACAACCTGCATGACCAGGCACCTGCATGCAAAGCATGAACTGCAGTGGAGTAAACACCTTAAAACCAAGGAAGTCACTCAGGCTCCCCCTGCTACCTCTTCTGCTGCTGCCGCCTCGGCCTATTCTGCTGCTGCCGCCTCGGCCTCTTCCTCCGCCTCTGGAGGAACGTTGGCACCTGCCGCCCAGCAAACAGGGGATGTACCACCAACACCACCACCACCACCTCCGTCACCAAGCGTCTCAACCATGTCACACGCCAGCGTTCAGCTCTCCATCTCACAAACATTTGATAGAAAGCGTAAATTCCCACCTAGCCACCCTCGATCCCTGGCCCTGAATGCCAGCATTTCTAAACTACTGGCCTATGAAATGCTGTCATTTAGGCTGGTGGACACAGACAGCTTCAAACAGCTCATGTCGCTTGCTGTCCCACAGTATGTTGTTCCCAGCCGCCACTACTTCTCCAAGAGAGCCGTGCCTTCCCTGCACAACCAAGTATCCGATAAAATCAAGTGTGCACTGCGCAACGCCATCTGTGGCAAGGTCCACCTAACCACAGATACGTGGACCAGTAAGCACGGCCAGGGACGCTATATCTCCCTAACTGCACACTGGGTAAATGTAGTGGCAGCTGGGCCCCAGGCGGAGAGCTGTTTGGCGCACGTCCTTCCGCCGCCAAGGATCGCAGGGCAACATTCTTTGCCTCCTGTTGCCACCTCCTCCTTCTCGGCTTCCTCCTCCTCTTCTTCCACCTGCTCATCCAGTCAGCCACACACCTTCACCACCAACTTCAGCACAGCCCGGGGTAAACGTCAGCAGGCCATTCTGAAACTCATATGTTTGGGGGACAGGCCCCACACCGCACAGGAGTTGTGGCGGGGTATAGAACAACAGACCGACGAGTGGTTGCTGCCGGTGAGCCTCAAGCCCGGCCTGGTGGTGTGTGATAATGGGCGAAATCTCGTTGCAGCTCTGGGACTAGCCAATTTGACGCACATCCCTTGCTTGGCGCATGTGCTGAATTTGGTGGTGCAGAAGTTCATTCACAACTACCCCGACATGTCAGAGCTGCTGCATAAAGTGCGGGCCGTCTGTTCGCGCTTCCGGCGTTCACATCCTGCTGCTGCTCGCCTGTCTGCGCTACAGCGTAACTTCGGCCTTCCCGCTCACCGCCTCATATGCGACGTGCCCACCAGGTGGAACTCCACCTTGCACATGCTGGACAGACTGTGCGAGCAGCAGCAGGCCATAGTGGAGTTTCAGCTGCAGCACGCACGGGTCAGTCGCACTACAGAACAGCACCACTTCACCACCAATGACTGGGCCTCCATGCGAGACCTGTGTGCCCTGTTGCGCTGTTTCGAGTACTCCACCAACATGGCCAGTGGCGATGACACCGTTATCAGCGTTACAATACCACTTCTATGTCTCCTTGAGAAAACACTTAGGGCGATGATGGAAGAGGAGGTGGCCCAGGAGGAGGAGGAGGAGGAGGAGGAAGAGGGGTCATTTTTAGCACTTTCAGGCCAGTCTCTTCGAAGTGACTCAGAGGGAGGTTTTTGGCAACAGCAGAGGCCAGGTACAAATGTGGCCAGCCAGGGCCCACTACTGGAGGACGAGGAGGACGAGGATGAGGAGGAGGTGGAGGAGGATGAGGATGAAGCATGGTCACAGCGGGGTGGCACCCAACGCAGCTCGGGTCCATCACTGGTGCGTGGCTGGGGGGAAAGGCAGGACGATGACGATACGCCTCCCACAGAGGACAGCTTGTCCTTACCCCTGGGCAGCCTAGCACACATGAGCGACTACATGCTGCAGTGCCTGCGCAACGACAGCAGAGTTGCCCACATTTTAACCTGTGCGGACTACTGGGTTGCCACCCTGCTGGATCCACGCTACAAAGACAATGTGCCCACCTTACTTCCTGCACTGGAGCGTGATAGGAAGATGCGCGAGTACAAGCGCACGTTGGTAGACGCGCTACTGAGAGCATTCCCAAATGTCACAGGGGAACAAGTGGAAGCCCAAGGCCAAGGCAGAGGAGGAGCAAGAGGTCGCCAAGGCAGCTGTGTCACGGCCAGCTCCTCTGAGGGCAGGGTTAGCATGGCAGAGATGTGGAAAACTTTTGTCAACACGCCACAGCTAACTGCACCACCACCTGATACGCAACGTGTTAGCAGGAGGCAACATTTCACTAACATGGTGGAACAGTACGTGTGCACACCCCTCCACGTACTGACTGATGGTTCGGCCCCATTCAACTTCTGGGTCTCTAAATTGTCCACGTGGCCAGAGCTAGCCTTTTATGCCTTGGAGGTGCTGGCCTGCCCGGCAGCCAGCGTTTTGTCTGAACGTGTATTCAGCACGGCAGGGGGCGTCATTACAGACAAACGCAGCCGCCTGTCTACAGCCAATGTGGACAAGCTGACGTTCATAAAAATGAACCAGGCATGGATCCCACAGGACCTGTCCGTCCCTTGTCCAGATTAGACATTAACTACCTCCCCATAACCATATATTATTGGACTCCAGGGCACTTCCTCATTCAATCCTATTTTTATTTTCATTTTACCATTATATTGCAAGGCTACCCAAAGTTGAATGAACCTCTCCTCTGCCTGTGTGCTAGGCCTAAATATATGCCAATGGATTGTTGCAGTGGTGGCTGACGTGAAGCCTCATTCTCTGCTATGACATGCAGACTGATTCTCTGGTGACATGAAGCCAGATTGTCTGTTACGGGACCTCTCTCCTCTGCCTGGGTGCTGGGCCTGAATTTATGACAATGGACTGTTGCAGTGGTGGCTGACGTGAAGCCTCATTCTCTGCTATGACATGCAGACTGATTCTCTGCTGACATGAAGCCAGATCCTCTGTTACGGGACCTCTCTCCTCTGCCTGTGTGTGTGCTGGGCCTAAATATATGCCAATGGACTGTTGCAGTGTTGGGTGACGTGAAGCCTCATTCTCTGCTATGACATGCAGACTGATTCTCTGGTGACATGAAGCCAGATCCTCTGTTACGGGACCTCTCTCCTCTGCCTGTGTGTGTGCTGGGCCTAAATATATGCCAATGGACTGTTGCAGTGTTGGGTGACGTGAAGCCTCATTCTCTGCTATGACATGCAGACTGATTCTCTGCTGACATGAAGCCAGATTGTCTGTTACGGGACCTCTCTCCTCTGCCTGTGTGCTAGGCCTAAATATATGCCAATGGATTGTTGCAGTGGTGGCTGACGTGAAGCCTGATTCTCTGCCATGACATGCAGACTGATTCTCTGCTGACATGAAGCCAGATTGTCTGTTACGGGACCTCTCTCCTCTGCCTGTGTGCTAGGCCTAAATATATGCCAATGGATTGTTGCAGTGGTGGCTGACGTGAAGCCTGATTCTCTGCTATGACATGCAGACTGATTCTCTGGTGACATGAAGCCAGATCCTCTGTTACGGGACCTCTCTCCTCTGCCTGGGTGCTGGGCCTAAATATCTGACAATGGACTGTTGCATTGGTGGCTGACGTGAAGCCTGATTCTCTGCTATGATATGAAGACTGATTCTCTGCTGACATGAAGCCAGATTGTCTGTTACGGGACCTCTCTCCTCTGCCTGTGTGCTAGGCCTAAATATATGCCAATGGATTGTTGCAGTGGTGGCTGACGTGAAGCCTGATTCTCTGCTATGACATGCAGACTGATTCTCTGGTGACATGAAGCCAGATCCTCTGTTACGGGACCTCTCTCCTCTGCCTGGGTGCTGGGCCTAAATTTATGAAAATGGACTGTTGCAGTGGTGGGTGACGTGAAGCCTGATTCTCTGCTATGACATGCAGACTGATTCTCTGGTGACATGAAGCCAGATCCTCTGTTACGGGACCTCTCTCCTCTGCCTGGGTGCTGGGCCTAAATTTATGAAAATGGACTGTTGCAGTGGTGGGTGACGTGAAGCCTCATTCTCTGCTATGACATGCAGACTGATTCTCTGCTGACATGAAGCCAGATTGTCTGTTACGGGACCTCTCTCCTCTGCCTGTGTGCTAGGCCTAAATATATGCCAATGGATTGTTGCAGTGGTGGCTGACGTGAAGCCTGATTCTCTGCTATGACATGCAGACTGATTCTCTGGTGACATGAAGCCAGATCCTCTGTTACGGGACCTCTCTCCTCTGCCTGGGTGCTGGGCCTAAATATCTGACAATGGACTGTTGCATTGGTGGCTGACGTGAAGCCTGATTCTCTGCTATGATATGAAGACTGATTCTCTGCTGACATGAAGCCAGATTGTCTGTTACGGGACCTCTCTCCTCTGCCTGTGTGCTAGGCCTAAATATATGCCAATGGATTGTTGCAGTGGTGGCTGACGTGAAGCCTGATTCTCTGCTATGACATGCAGACTGATTCTCTGGTGACATGAAGCCAGATCCTCTGTTACGGGACCTCTCTCCTCTGCCTGGGTGCTGGGCCTAAATTTATGAAAATGGACTGTTGCAGTGGTGGGTGACGTGAAGCCTGATTCTCTGCTATGACATGCAGACTGATTCTCTGGTGACATGAAGCCAGATCCTCTGTTACGGGACCTCTCTCCTCTGCCTGGGTGCTGGGCCTAAATTTATGAAAATGGACTGTTGCAGTGGTGGGTGACGTGAAGCCTCATTCTCTGCTATGACATGCAGACTGATTCTCTGCTGACATGAAGCCAGATTGTCTGTTACGGGACCTCTCTCCTCTGCCTGGGTGCTGGGCCTGAATTTATGACAATGGACTGTTGCAGTGGTGGCTGACGTGAAGCCTGATTCTCTGCTATGATATGAAGACTGATTCTCTGCTGACATGAAGCCAGATTGTCTGTTACGGGACCTCTCTCCTCTGCCTGGGTGCCGGGGCCTAAATATCTGAGAATGGACTGTTCCAGTGGTGGGTAACGGGAAGCCAGATTCTCTGCTATGATATGAAGACTGATTCTCTGCTGACATGAAGCCAGATTGTCTGTTACGGGACCTCTCTCCTCTGCCTGGGTGCTGGGCCTAAATTTATGAAAATGGACTATTACAGTGGTGGGTGACGTGAAGCCTGATTCTCTGCTATGACATGAAGACTGATTCTCTGCTGACATGAAGCCAGATTGTCTGTTACGGGACCTCTCTCCTCTGCCTGGGTGCCGGGGCCTAAATATCTGAGAATGGACTGTTCCAGTGGTGGGTGACGGGAAGCCAGATTCTCTGCTATGGAACCTCTCTCCAATTGATTTTGGTTAATTTTTATTTATTTAATTTTTATTTTAATTAATTTCCCTATCCACATTTGTTTGCAGGGGATTTACCTACATGTTGCTGCCTTTTGCAGCCCTCTAGCCCTTTCCTGGGCTGTTTTACAGCCGTTTTAGTGCCGAAAAGTTCGGGTCCCCATTGACTTCAATGGGGTTCGGGTTCGGGACGAAGTTCGGATCGGGTTCGGATCCCGAACCCGAACATTTCCGGGATGTTCGGCCGAACTTCTCGAACCCGAACATCCAGGTGTTCGCTCAACTCTAATCGTGATAGATAGGTCTGTTGGGGGGGTTGAGCAAGATGGGGGAAAGATGATGAATTCTGTTTTATCCATGTTAAGTTTTAGAAAGTGAGAGGAGAAGAAGGAGGATATAGAAGATAGGCATTGTGGGATTCTTGATAGTAAGGTGGTGATGTCTGGACCAGAAAGGTAGATTTGTGTGTCGTCAGCATAAGAGTGATACTGAAAGCCATGGGACTCTATGAGATGTCCCAGACCAAAAGTGTAGATAGAGAAGAGCATGGGTCCTAGGACAGAGCCTTGCGGGACACCAACATAGAGGGAATGAGACGAGGAGGTGGTGTGAGAGTGGGAGACGCTAAACGTCCGGTCTGTGAAGTATGATGTGATCCAGGAGAGGGCCAGGTCAGTGATGCCAAGAGATGAGAGAGTTTGTAACAGAAGGAAGTGGTCGACAGTGTCGAAGGCAGAGGACAGGTCAAGGAGAAGGAGGACTGAGTAATGGAGAAGGCAGAGGACAGGTCAAGGAGAAGGAGGACAGAGGAATTTTTGTTTTGTTTTGGCTGTTAGTAGGTAATTGGTGACTTTGGTAAGGGCAGTCTCGATCAAGTGGTGGGGTCGGAAGCCAGATTGTAACCGGTCAAAGAGGGAGCAGGAGGAGAGGTGAAAGGACAGTTCAGGATGGACATGTTGTTCAAGTAGCTTTCGGGCATACGGAAGAAGTGATAAGGGGCGATAACTGGACAAAGAAGACGGGTCAAGTAAAGGCTTTTTGAGGATGGGTGTAATGGTAGCATGTTTAAAACCTGAGGGGAAGACACCAAAGGTTAGTGATAGGTTGAAGAGATGAGATAGGGCTGGAAGTGGAGAGTTTTTCTTCTGTAATGGTGGAGAAGTGGGTTTTGGGAGAAGAGGACCGAGCAGTTGTGTAGAGGGTCTGTAGGGACTGCACTGAAGCTTTCTCTGATGTGGACTATCTTTTGTTTGAAGTATGTGGCAAAGTCCTCAGATGAGAGGCGAGGGTGGGGGCGCTGGGGGACGGAGAAGGGAGGTAAAAGTGTTAAAAAGTTATTTAGGGCTGTGGGACAGGGAAGATATGAGGGATGAGAAGTCGTCTGTTTTGCATCAGAGAGTGAGGATTTGAATATGAGGAGGGATTGCTTGTATGCGGTGAAGTGATCCTTAGAATGGGATTTCTTCCATCGCCGCTCAGCAGCCCTGGAAGCTTGTCTGAGGTTTTTGGTCAGGTTGGTGTGCCAGGATTGTCTGTTACCAAGTCCCTGCATATGGAACTAACTGAAGCCTGTATATAGTTGAACTGTTCAGTAAAAAGGAGTTCTGGTTCACTACAACTGTGTGTACCTCAATTATTCCCACAATAAATCGGTGTGCCACCGTTACTGGCACTGGTGTCACGAACTATAAGGGATCTTGCCACCGGCACACTAAACCTACAACACCCAGGGCACCTTACCTACCACCAGGCCTGGTCCCTATACCCAGAGAGTGCCCCAGAGGATCTATGTGCCAGCCTCTCCATCACTGCTGTACGCCTGCCCAGGGTATATAAAAACTGTGAGTACCAATAGCAACCCTCGGTCTGTTAACTGTCCCCTGTGACCTCACATTCGCTCACCCTGCAGGACTGGCGTATTGCAGTTGCACCATTACCTCTTCGTGCTACAAGGGCCAAACTCCCAACTAATCGTGAACAGACTTCATCCAGATTCAACTCACTTCAACGAACTCTAAGAAACAGGCCTGAAATGAAGGACCATTTCATCACTTTTATGAAAAGGATCTTTGACAATGATCACGCCGAACCAGCGCCACCACTTCAAAGACACAATGAGTGCTGGTATCTGCCTTTCTTCGGAGTGTATCATCCATGTAAGCCAAAGTCAGGGTAGTATTTGACTCCAGTGCCAAGCATCAAGGCGTATCCCTAAACAATGTTCTCACTGGCCCGAATCTAACCAACAACCTTGTAGGCGTACGTATGAGATTTAGAAGAGAACCAGTTGCCATAACTGCTGATATTGAACAGAACTTCCTAAGGTTTCTGTGGCACTGTAAAAACAACATGGACAATGAGATTATTGAATACCGCAATAAGGTACATGTTTTCAGAAATAGTCCCTCACCCGCTGTTGCAATATACGGTTTACGAAGGACTGCTCTTCATGGAGAAAAGGAGTATGGCGCAGATGCTCGACACTTCGTTTAGAGAGACTTTTATGTTGACGATGGACTTAAGTCCTTACCTACATCCAAGAAGCCATAGACCTGTTCCAAAGGACACAAGGTATGCTTTCTGAGGCTAACCTCAGACTACACAAGATTGCCTCAAATAGTGTTATAAAAGCCTTTTAACCTGGCGATCATTCCACAGGGTTTAAAGACTTAAATCTGGGAATAGACATGCCACATGTAGAGAAGTCTGGGCCTATGGTGGGACTTATTAAAAGACACCTTCGGCTTTCAAGTCAGCCCTGCAGACAAGCCATTTACCAAGCGTGGTGTTCTGTCAGTGGTGAAAAGTCTATACGATCCAATGAGATTTGTGGCTCCCATCACCATACAAGGTAAAGCCTTACTTAGACAGCTCTCAGTCTACTAAAGATTGGGACGCTCCACTGCCATCTGACAAGCTTTCAAGGTGGGAGTCCCGGAAACAATCTCTACATGTCTTAGATGGAATCCATATACCACGCTGCTACACTTCAGCTTCCCTTGCTACAAGTCAGAGAAAAGAGCTTCACATCTTCTCAAATGTATCTACTGAGGCCATAGCGGCTGTTGCCTACCTCAAGGTGAGAGACTCCTCTAATCAAACCCACGAGATTCTAACCACCTTCCTGGCAGAAGCATCTGCCATAATCAATTCAAGACCACTTGTTCCAATGTCTACAGATCCAGGGACCCCAACTATCCTGCTTACCAAGAAGCTTGAGTTCCTCTCCCACCTGGAAACTTTAAAGCAGGAATTCTGTGCTACAACCAGTGGAAGCGAGTACAACACCTCGCCAACTGCTTCTGGAATCTATGGAAGATGGAGTATCTTTCTACTTTGCAAGGACGCTGGAAATGGCAATGCCTGAACCCTAACATGCAAGTTGGAGATCTCGTTCTGCTCAAGGACCAGCAAGTTGAAAGAATCGAGTGGCCTATGGGACTTATTGTAAAGAGTGTTCCTAGTGATGACGGTGAGGTACACAAGGTGGAGGTGAAAGTTGCAAGAAAAGGGACTGTAAAGACTTTCATCAGACCTATCACGGA
Organism: Bufo gargarizans; assembly: GCF_014858855.1. Classification (NCBI taxonomy): domain Eukaryota; kingdom Metazoa; phylum Chordata; class Amphibia; order Anura; family Bufonidae; genus Bufo; species Bufo gargarizans. Next base: position 125,904 of record NW_025334628.1, on the reverse strand, counting down.
ACTTATTCCGCTCTTGCCCTTTAGAGAATGAACTTGCTTGCGTATGCTGCTGGTCCCTACCTGTGACTTCAAGAAGGAAGTGTCTTGAACTTTAATTGATACAACTTGAAGCCTTACATTATATTTGTTGCATTATACGCATGTTCTCTTTTATGTCTTTCAGGTCTTTAGACATCAAAGCAAATTGCACTGTTGTTTATTTGCATTTGTATAACTACAGTTAAGGTATAAATAGTGACATTTACAATGCCCGGCGAGGAGTGTGCTGTTACACAGTTAATATTTACATTATTGTACATGGGAATTTATATAGTTTATTCTTTTGTACCATTTTCTATAGATATTTCTATGGTTAGTTATAGGCTGCCATCTTTTTGGTAATGCACGTGTTTTTTCCATGTTCCCTCCCCTGAGATCTACGACTCATTTCCTTACAATGCTCCACCCTTCTTGTGGAGTGCAGCACTTCCTGTGTCATGGATGCCGCTAACAGACCACATGGAACAGGGACACATGTATTCTTCATGGCACGCTAAAGAAAGTATCATCTTTTGACCGCATAATACTGAGATCCGTTCATTCTGCTGTATCCTGTTGTCTGATGTACAGAATAAAGCAACTTGTGGATGAACTCGGTGTTGGTGCGTTCAGCTATCTGATGAGGATTGTCCGCAGTGATTATATCTGCTTATACAGGCCGGGCATAGAGTATCACTAGGGATAGATCGCTATCACAACAATCGGAGTCAGAATACCCCGGGTCCCCTCCTGTCATACACCTCGTTATCCGGGGCCCCTCCCATCATACACCTCATTACCCCGGGGTCCCCTCCCATCATACACCTCGTTATCCGGGGCCCCTCCCGTCATACACCTCATTACCCCGGGGTCCCCTTCTGTCATACACCTCGTTACCCTGGGACACCTCCCGTCATACACCTTGTTACCCTGAGGGCTAGGGAAGGTGACTTTAGGGCGTGGTTTAACACAGGGTGTTAAGTTTCTGTCATACTGCTCACAATAATATTAATGCCTCCATTTGTGCCCCCTCAGTAATATCAGTAATAGTAATGCCCCAATTAGTCCCCCTAGTAAGAATAATGCACCCATTAGTGACCCCAGTAAGAATAATGCCCCCATTAGTCCCCCCCAGTAATAGTTAAACCCCCATTAGTGCCTCCAGTAAGAATAATGCCCCCATTAGTCCCCCCAGTAATAGTTAAACCCCCATTAGTGCCTCCAGTAAGAATAATGCCCCCATTAGTGCCCCCAGTAAGAATAATGCCCTCATTAGTTCCCTCTTCTTTGCTTCTGCCAAAAAAAAGCCTTCCCCTCCTCCATTAGATGGAGCCGCTGTAAGTGCCCCCTGCTGACTGGAAGCTGTGGACAGGAGCTCCAGGAGTCCCACCAGTCATACACCCCATTACCCCGGGGCCCCCTCCCACTATACAACTAGTTAGTTACCCCTGGAGTCCCTACCATCATATACCCTGTTACCCCAGGGTCCCCTCCCATCATACACATCGTTATCCCCGGGTTCCCCTCCCATCATACACCTCGTTACCCCAGGGTCCCCTCTCGTCATACACCCCATTACCCCAGGGTCCCCTCCAATCATACACTTCATTATCCCCGGGTTCCCCTCCCATCATACACCTCGTTACCCCAGGGTCCCCTTCTCTCATAAACCACGTTACCCCTGGGGCCCCCTCCCATCATACACTTTGTTAATTACCCCTGGAGTCCCACCATCATACACCCCATAACATCCAGGGCCCCCTCTCGTCATACACCATGTTACCCCTGGGTTCCCCTCCCGTCATACACCTAGTTAGTTATCCCTGGTGTCCCACAAGTCATACACCTCGTTACCCCCAGGGCCCCCTCCTGTCATACACCCCGTTACCCTAGGGTCCCCTCCCGTCATACACCACGTTACCCCTGGGACCCCTCCCACCATACACCTCGTTAGTTACCCCTGGAGTCCCACCATCATACACCACACTACCTCTGGGGCCCCCTCCCGTCATACACCTTGTTAGTTACCAATGGAGTCTCCCAAGTCATACACCCCATTACACCCGGGGTCCCCTACCCAGCACCCATCCTCACCGGGGTAACAAGTCTCCTGGTCCCAGCACGGCATCCAGCGCAGCCGACACAGCGAGCAGTTCATGGCCAACGTCCTCTCACCTGAGGAGAGACCATCACCACATCTGTCATATGCTCCAGTCACATCCAGAGCTGCAGATCACATCTGTCATATGCTCCAGTCACATACAGAGCTGCAGATCACCACATCTGTCATATGCTCCAGTCACATCCAGAGCTGCAGATCACATCTGTCATATGATCCAGTCACATCCAGAGCTGCAGATCACCACCTCTGTCATATGCTCCAGTCACATCCAGAACTGCAGATCACCACCTCTGTATTATGCTCCAGTCACATCTAGAGCTGCAGATCACCACATCTATCATATGCTCCAGTCACATCCAGAGCTGCAGATCCCATCTGTCATATGCTCCAATCACATCCAGACCTGCAGATCATAAGCAGGCCTGTCATATGCTCCAGTCACATCCAGAGCTGCAGATCATTAGCAAGCCTGTCATATGCTCCAGTCACATCCAGAGCTGCAGATCATTAGCATGCCTTTCTTATGCTCCAGTCACATCCAGAGTTGCAGATCATTAGCACGCCTGTCATATGCTCCAGTCACATCCAGAGCTGCAGATTACCACATCTGTCATATGCTCCAGTCACATCCAGAGCTGCAGATCATTAGCAAGCCTGTCATATGCTCCAGTCACATCCAGAGCTGCAGATCATTAGCACGTCTGTCATATGCTCCAGTCACATCCAGAGCTGCAGATCATTAGCACGCCTGTCATTTGCTCCAGTCACATCCAGAGCTGCAGATCATTATCTCACAATAGACACCCGAGTGATCCTATACTACACAGTGGGGGACATTTTTTAAGACTTTTATGAAGACGGTGTTTTTTTGTACTTTTTTTGCCGCTGTTGCGCCTTTTTCCTGGCGTATTTTCGCCACGAGCCCAGACGGTACCCCACTACGGTGTGAATACTTACTGCAGACCGGGGGGCACAGAGCTGTGGAGAAGAAGAACATATGTTAATAGTAATAATTCCCTGCTTTCTTCCCAGTCCCATGCAACTATCTGTCAGCAGTCCTGGGAAAATCCTGTGTCTCCCCTAGTAGTCCCTCGTCTACCCCTCCCTGGTAGTCCTGTGTAACCCCCCTGACCACAGTCTGTACCTTCTTTGGTGTACTCCAGTAGCTTGACCTCATGCAGCCAGTCCCAGTATGCAGCTATTCCGAGGCGGTCACGGGTGATCTCTGGGGGGGAGATTCAGGTCCACATTATGGTAGTATTCTATAGAGTGTGGCCCCCAATGTTTACCCTTCTGCAGGACACAGGGACATGTGCTGGAGGGAATGAGAGGGAATGTATACAGTGTGAGGAGCACAGTCAGCATGAGCAGTGTGAGGAGCACAGTCAGCATGAGCAGTGTGAGGAGCACAGTCAGCATGAGCAGTGTGAGGAGCACAGTCAGCATGAGCAGTGTGAGGAGCACAGTCAGCATGAGCAGTGTGAGGAGCACAGTCAGTATGAGCAGTGTGAGGAGCGCAGTCAGCATGAACAGTGTGAGGAGCGCAGTCAGTATGAGCAGTGTGAGAAGCACAGTCAGTATGAGCAGTGTGAAGAGCACAGTCAGTATGAGCAGTGTGAGGAGCACAGTCAGCATGAGCAGTGTGAGGAGCACAGTCAGCATGAGCAGTGTGAGGAGCACAGTCAGCATGAGCAGTGTGAGGAGCGCAGTCAGCATGAGCAGTGTGAGGAGCGCAGTCAGCATGAGCAGTGTGAGGAGCGCAGTCAGCATGAGCAGTGTGAGGAGCACAGTCAGCATGAGCAGTGTGAGGAGCACAGTCAGCATGAGCAGTGTGAGGAGCACAGTCAGCATGAGCAGTGTGAGGAGCACAGTCAGCATGAGCAGTGTGAGGAGCACAGTCAGCATGAGCAGTGTGAGGAGCACAGTCAGTATGAGCAGTGTGAGGAGCACAGTCAACATGAGCAGTGTGAGGAGCACAGTCAGCATGAGCAGTGTGAGGAGCACAGTCAGCATGAGCAGTGTGAGGAGCACAGTCAGCATGAGCAGTGTGAGGAGCACAGTCAGCATGAGCAGTGTGAGGAGCACAGTCAGCATGAGCAGTGTGAGGAGCACAGTCAGCATGAGCAGTGTGAGGAGCACAGTCAGCATGAGCAGTGTGAGGAGCGCAGTCAGCATGAGCAGTGTGAGGAGCGCAGTCAGCATGAGCAGTGTGAGGAGCGCAGTCAGCATGAGCAGTGTGAGGAGCACAGTCAGCATGAACAGTGTGAGGAGCACAGTCAGCATGAGCAGTGTGAGGAGCACAGTCAGCATGAGCAGTGTGAGGAGCACAGTCAGCATGAGCAGTGTGAGGAGCACAGTCAGCATGAGCAGTGTGAGGAGCACAGTCAGCATGAGCAGTGTGAGGAGCACAGACAGCATGAGCAGTGTGAGGAGCACAGTCAGCATGAGCAGTGTGAGGAGCACAGTCAGCATGAGCAGTGTGAGGAGCACAGTCAGCATGAGCAGTGTGAGGAGCACAGTCAGCATGAGCAGTGTGAGGAGCACAGTCAGTATGAGCAGTGTGAGGAGCACAGTCAGTATGAGCAGTGTGAGGAGCACAGTCAGTATGAACAGTGTGAGGAGCACAGTCAGTATGAGCAGTGTGAGGAGCACAGTCAGTATGAGCGGTGTGAGGAGCACAGTCAGTATGAGCGGTGTGAGGAGCACAGTCAGCATGAGCAGTGTGAGGAGCACAGTCAGCATGAGCAGTGTGAGGAGCACAGTCAGCATGAGCAGTGTGAGGAGCGCAGTCAGCATGAGCAGTGTGAGGAGCACAGTCAGCATGAGCAGTGTGAGGAGCACAGTCAGCATGAGCAGTGTGAGGAGCACAGACAGCATGAGCAGTGTGAGGAGCACAGTCAGCATGAGCAGTGTGAGGAGCACAGTCAGTATGAGCAGTGTGAGGAGCACAGTCAGTATGAGCAGTGTGAGGAGCACAGTCAGTATGAACAGTGTGAGGAGCACAGTCAGTATGAGCAGTGTGAGGAGCACAGTCAGTATGAGCAGTGTGAGGAGCACAGTCAGCATGAGCAGTGTGAGGAGCACAGTCAGCATGAGCAGTGTGAGGAGCACAGTCAGCATGAGCAGTGTGAGGAGCACAGTCAGCATGAGCAGTGTGAGGAGCACAGTCAGCATGAGCAGTGTGAGGAGCACAGTCAGCATGAGCAGTGTGAGGAGCACAGTCAGCATGAGCAGTGTGAGGAGCACAGTCAGCATGAGCAGTGTGAGGAGCACAGACAGCATGAGCAGTGTGAGGAGCACAGTCAGCATGAGCAGTGTGAGGAGCACAGTCAGTATGAGCAGTGTGAGGAGCACAGTCAGTATGAGCAGTGTGAGGAGCACAGTCAGTATGAACAGTGTGAGGAGCACAGTCAGTATGAGCAGTGTGAGGAGCACAGTCAGTATGAGCAGTGTGAGGAGCACAGTCAGTATGAGCAGTGTGAGGAGCACAGTCAGTATGAGCAGTGTGAGGAGCACAGTCAGTATGAGCAGTGTGAGGAGCACAGTCAGTATGAACAGTGTGAGGAGCACAGTCAGTATGAGCGGTGTGAGGAGCACAGTCAGTATGAGCAGTGTGAGGAGCACAGTCAGTATGAGCAGTGTGAGGAGCACAGTCAGTATGAGCAGTGTGAGGAGCACAGTCAGTATGAACAGTGTGAGGAGCAGTCAGTATGAGCAGTGTGAGGAGCAGTCAGTATGAGCGGTGTGAGGAGCGCAGTCAATATGAGCAGTGTAAGGAGCACAGTCAGAATAATCAGTGTAAGGAGCACAGTCAGCAGGAGCAGTGTGAGGAGCACAGTCAGCAGGAGCAGTGTGAGGAGCACAGTCAGCATGAGCAGTGTGAGGAGCACAGTCAGCATGAGCAGAGTGAGGAGCAGTCAGTATGAACAGTGTGAGGAGCACAGTCAGTATGAGCAGTGTGAGGAGCACAGTCAGTATGAGCAGTGTGAGGAGCACAGTCAGTATGAGCAGTGTGAGGAGCACAGTCAGTATGAACAGTGTGAGGAGCACAGTCAGCATGAGCAGTGTGAGGAGCACAGTCAGTATGAGCAGTGTGAGGAGCACAGTCAGTATGAGCAGTGTGAGGAGCACAGTCAGTATGAACAGTGTGAGGAGCAGTCAGTATGAGCAGAGTGAGGAGCACAGTCAGTATGAACAGTGTGAGGAGCAGTCAGTATGAGCAGTGTAAGGAGCACAGTCAGAATAATCAGTGTAAGGAGCACAGTCAGCAGGAGCAGTGTGAGGAGCACAGTCAGCAGGAGCAGTGTGAGGAGCACAGTCAGCAGGAGCAGTGTGAGGAGCACAGTCAGCAGGAGCAGTGTGAGGAGCGCAGTCAGCAGGAGCAGTGTGAGGAGCACAGTCAGCAGGAGCAGTGTGAGGAGCACAGTCAGCAGGAGCAGTGTGAGGAGCACAGTAAGTATGAGCAGTGTGAGGAGGGTCTTCTGTGTAAGGTTTCTGCTCATGTCCCCACCTAGCACTCGGAATACACGATGTGTCTTCTCGGTGATGAACAGCAGGGTGTCCTCCTCTGGAAAAAGAGAAAACATGGGTCAGTGATATCACATGGTATGTGCAATTGCTGGTATGGACAATTACTCCAGTCTTCAGGCTCCTGGGGGTCACCAGCCCCCAAATATATGATGCACTTTTCACTTTTATCTCAGTTTGGGTCACAATTCAGGGAATAACTATGATAAAGCTGCTGTGCAACCATCAGATCGGCAGGACCCACACATGGTCACATGACCTTTACAGGTCCTCATGTCACAGTGGAGAACAGCAGAAGGAGGGAAGAGAGTCACTTAGTCTGGGGGCTGAAGTAGTACAGGGGATCTGCCCACACATGATGTTACCAGACACCTGGCCCAGCAGGGTCAATCTATAACACTGGATATCACCAGACACCCTGCCCAGCAAAGTCCACCTATAACACCGGATATCACCAGACACCCGGCCCAGCAAAGTCCACCTATAACACCGGATATCACGAGACACCCGGCCCAGCAGAGTCCATCTATAACACCGGATATTACTAGACACTCCGCACAGCAGAGTCCATCTATAACACTGGATACCACCAGACACCCGGCCCAGAAGAGTCCATCTATAACACCGGATATCACCAGACACTCCGCATAGCAGAGTCCATCTATAACACTGGATACCACCAGACACCCGGCCCAGAAGAGTCCATCTATATCACCGGATATCACCAGACAGTTGGCCCAGCAGAGTCATCTATAACAACAGATATCACCAGACATCCAGCCCAGCAGAGTCCATCTATAACACCGGTTACCAGCAGACATCCGGCCCAGCAGAGTCATCTATAACAACGGATATCACCAGACTGTCACGGAATGTGTACAGGTAACAAGGCAAAACAACATGCATAAATGACTTGCTGGATCCAACAGCTAAGGAACAAAAGGGAGACCCCTGTAGAAGACCTGGCACTTTCCCTGGCTGCTTAGCCTATGCATAGATCCGAATGGTGGAGGTATGCATATCCACGTACCTTGACTATATAACCCCTGAGCACCCTACAATAATGAGGGGACACGACCACCGGCTCCCTACACCAGACACGGAGGGAGTCAGGGTCACCTGGGATCCAGCAAACAGAAAATAACAGATAACAGTTCAACACTTAACTTTGTAGAGGAGAGGAGAACCAGATGGGCATGCACACACACTCCAGGAAGAAATATAAGCCGCCCAGAAAAGCCTTCTGGGGAAGAATTTAAAGGGAAGCAATTAGTCCAACACATGACAGCTGAGAGAGGCTAAGGAGAGGAGTAACTGAATACCACAACACAGAAACTCAAAGAGGAGGTTCTGAAAGGCCTCTGTCAGAGCTTCTCAGCTGTCTGGTTGTGACACAGACATCCAGCCCAGCAGAGTCCATCTATAACACCGGATACCACCAGACACCCGGCCCAGCAGAATCCATCTATAACACCGGATATCACCAGACTCCCGGCCCAGCAGAATCCATCTATAACACCGGATATCACCAGAGACCCGGCACAGCAGAGTCCTTCTATAACACCGGATATCACCAGAGACCCGGCCCAGCAGAGTCCATCTATATCACCGGATATCACCAGACACCCGGCCCAGCAGAGTCCATCTATAACACCGGTTACCAGCAGACATCCGGCCCAGCAGAGTCCATCTATAACAACGGATATCACCAGACACTCCGCACAGCAGAGTCCATCTATAACACCGGATATCACCAGACATCCGGCCCAGCAAAATCCATCTATAACACCGGATATCACCAGACACCTGGCCCAGCAGAGTCCATCTATAACACCGGATATCACCAGACACCTGGCCCAGCAGAGTCTATCTATAACACCGGATACCACCAGACATCCGGCCCAGCAGAGTCCATCTATAACAACGGATATCACCAGACACTCCGCACAGCAGAGTCCATCTATAACACCGGATATCACCAGACATCCGGCCCAGCAAAATCCATCTATAACACCGGATATCACCAGACACCTGGCCCAGCAGAGTCTATCTATAACACCGGATACCACCAGACACCGTGACGCCAATTGCAGCTTGCGCAGGTACTGTAGCAGGGCCCTTTAAGAAGTTATAACTCACGTACCAGGTGAGGAATGCCAGAGGGGGATAATGTCTCTGTATAGCAGATATGGTAGTGTCAACTGTGTCTCTGTCATGGTCTTACCTTCTTGCTGTTCTCCTTCGTTTGACATGTGCTGGCGGCCATCTTGGTTTCTGGGTTTCTTGTAGCCTCCCACCCTGCGGCTTCTCCTTCCCACTGGGAGGAGCTGGATGCCTAGCTCATATATATAGGAGGTCTGTGGCTTCAGTTCCTTGCTTGGTCCTCCTGTGTTCACATGCTTCCAAGACTGCTGCTGCTTCTGGTTCCTGATCCTGGCTTCGTCTGACTACCCTGCTGGTTCCTGATCCAGGCTTCGTCTGACTACCCTGCTGGTTCCTAATCCTGGCTTCGTCTGACTACCCTGCTGGTTCCTGATCCAGGCTTCGTCTGACTACCCTTCTGGTTCCTGACCTCTGGCTTCGCAAGACCCTGCTTCGGTTTAGCCTTCCGTTTGGACTTTTGCCTTACAGCTTTATTCTCAATAAAGCCTTCTTATTTCCACTATCTCTTGTTGTACGTCTGGTTCATGGTTCCTTGACATTAGGACCAAGCCATGAATTCTGACGGTACAGGGCCATCCTCGCTACCTACGCTGGTTGCCAGACTTGATCAGCAGGATCACCTGTTGGGTCGGCTCGCTGTGGCGTTGCAAACCCTGCTTGAACGCACGGCTCATTTAGCTTCCGTTGCCGATGGGTCGGTTGTCGCTCCTGGGCCCGCTCCTACTGCCGCTCCGGTTGTTGCGCCAGAGTCTACCCCGACACCTGTTGCTGCGCCTGCGGTGTTTCGGGGTATGACCGGTTCTGCCCCCCTTCCACAGCGCTTTGGGGGAGAGCCAACTCAGTGCCGAGGTTTCCTTAACCAGGTGGGCATTTATTTCGAGTTGCTGCCACATGCCTTTCCTACTGAGAGATCAAAGGTGGGCTTCTTGATCTCGCTGCTCTCGGACAAGGCCTTGGCCTGGGCCAGCCCTTTATGGGAGAACAACAATCCGGTGGTTGCCGAGTTTTCCGGTTTTGTTGCTTCTCTTCGGAAGGTATTCGATGTGCCGGCTCGTGCTGCCTCTGCTGCGAAGCTCCTTATGTCCATCAGACAGGGTTCACGATCCGTAGCTGAATACGCCATTGAGTTTCGTACCCTGGCAGCAGAGGTGGGCTGGAATAATGAGGCTCTGGTCGCTGCTTTCTCTCATGGTCTCTCGGATGCCTTGAAGGATGAGGTTGCAGCTAAGGACCTACCAGTGGAGCTCGAGTCCCTTATTTCTTTCCTGATTTTGATTGACACCAGACTCAGGGAGAGACCTTCCTTTAAGGAGAGCCTGCGGAGGTCTTCTAACAGATTGGCGCCTACGTTTGCTGTCCCACCCGTGCCTCCCTCTCCTCCCACGCCTCCTGGGGATGACTTGTCTGGGGGTAAACCCATGCAGCTGGGGTTTGCTCGCCTGTCCGAGGGGGAGAGGGTACTCCGGAGACGCGAGGGCCGATGCATGTACTGTGGTCTCGGTGGGCATTTTCGGTTGGCATGCCCGAACCGTCCGGGAAACGCTCGCACCTGAGATCCTGTCGGGGGCAGATCTTGGGTGGAGTCTCCTCGTCCCCGGTTTCCCGTGTTGACAAACCACTGATTACTGTTGTCCTCTCCTGGGTCGGGGGCTCGGTGACGACTCAGGCGTTGGTGGACTCTGGTGCTGGTGGTTTGTTCATTGATAGTGTGTTCGCTGCCGCCAATTCCATTCCTCTGCAGCCTCGAGGTTCCCCACTGGCTCTTGAGGCGATAGACGGCAGACCCCTTCTGCCGCCACACGTGACTCAGGAGACCCTTCCAGTGGGGATGGCCATTGGTGCCGTTCACAGAGAGTCGGTCTGTCTCCAGGTTATTTCATCTCCACACTACTCGGTGGTCTTGGGGTACCCCTGGCTCCAGAAGCATAATCCGACTTTCGATTGGAGATCGGCCGAGATCCTCTCGTGGTCACCGCAGTGTGGGGCTAGTTGCATCCATGGGCCTGTCAAGTTGCTGTGTACTTCCTCGGACTCTCTGTTGCCTCCTGAATACGAGGAGTACCGGGATGTATTCGATAAGGTGCGTGCGGTTGCCCTACCTCCGCACCGCCCATACGATTGTGCCATAGAGTTACAATCTGGTGCCGTTCCTCCTCGTGGCAAAGTCTATCCACTGTCGGTAGCGGAGAATGAGGCCATGGAGGAGTACGTGAGGGAGGCGCTTTCACGCGGACACATTCGCAAATCCTCGTCCCCGGCAGGGGCTGGATTTTTCTTTGTGAAAAAGAAGGGCGGTGAGTTGAGGCCTTGCATCGATTACAGGGGTCTCAATCGCATCACGATCAAGAACGCTTACCCGATACCCTTGATTTCCGAGCTGTTCGATCGCCTCAAAGGGGCCACGGTCTTTACCAAACTCGACCTGAGGGCGGCATATAACCTGGTAAGGATCAAGGCGGGCGACGAGTGGAAGACCGCGTTTAACACCAGGACCGGTCATTATGAATCCTTGGTTATGCCCTTTGGGTTGTGCAATGCGCCCGCAGTCTTCCAGGAATTCATCAACGATGTTTTCCGTGACCTGTTGCAGCAGTGTGTGGTGGTCTATTTGGATGACATCTTGGTATATTCTGAATCCATGGAGGCCCACATTCTGGATGTCAGACGAGTGTTGCAACAGGTTACGAGAGAACAAGCTGTTCGGTAAGCTTGAGAAATGCGAATTTCACCGATCCCAGGTAACCTTCTTAGGTTACATCATTTCCGCTGAGGGGTTCTCCATGGATCCTGAGAAGGTTTCGGCTGTCTTACAGTGGCCCCAGCCCAGTGGTCTTCGTGCCCTGCAGCGCTTTTTGGGCTTCGCCAATTATTATCGGAAGTTCATCAGGGACTTTTCCATGCTAGCCAAGCCTCTCACGGATCTGACCAGGAAGGGCAGTAATCCCCAGGTCTGGCCGCTCGAGGCCATCCGAGCTTTTGAGGCTCTAAAGTCCGCCTTTGTGTCGGCTCCGATTCTGTCGCATCCCAACCCTGGGTTGCCTTTTGTCCTCGAGGTGGACGCGTCTGAGACGGGAGTAGGCGCCCTCCTGTCTCAGCGTAGAACACCAGAGGGTCCTCTGCTTCCTTGTGGGTTTTACTCCCGGAAACTGTCTTCCGCGGAGTGCAACTATCAGATTGGTGACAGGGAGTTATTGGCCATCGTGCAGGCCCTTAAAGAATGGAGACACTTGCTCGAGGGCTCGGTGGTTCCGGTTCTCATCCTGACGGACCACAAGAATCTGACCTACCTCTCTGAGGCCAAGAGATTGACACCACGTCAGGCCAGATGGGCTCTGTTCTTGTCACGTTTTAATTACGTGGTCTCCTACCTACCCGGTTCCAAGAACATCAGAGCGGATGCCTTATCACGGCAGTACTCCGAGCTGTCCGGGGAGGAGTCGATTCCGACTTCGGTCATACCTCCGAATCAGATCCTGGCCGCTATTCGCACCAGCCTGACCTCTCCCCTGGGTGAGCAGATTTTGGCGGCTCAATCTGGTGCTCCCTCTGGGAGACCCAACGGCAGATGTTTTGTGCCCGAGGAGTTGCGCACTCGGTTGTTGCGAACCTACCATAACTCCAAGGCCGCGGGGCATCCTGGAAAGAATCAGCTGTCCTGGGCTGTTTCACGTCTGTTCTGGTGGCCTTCTCTACGTTCCGACATCGCCGCATATGTAGCGGCATGCTCCGTTTGTGCCCAGAGTAAGTCCCCTCGGCACCTTCCGTTGGGCCTTTTGCAACCCATAGCCACCGGGGAGCGTCCATGGTCACACCTGGGGATGGATTTCATTGTGGACCTCCCTGCATCCCGAGGCCATACGGTCATTCTCATGATTGTGGATCGGTTTTCCAAAATGTGCCACTGTGTTCCTCTCAAGAAGTTACCCTCTGCACAAGAGTTGGCCTCGATTTTTGCCAGGGAGGTCTTCCGGTTGCACGGTTTGCCCAAGGAGATTGTGTCGGATCGGGGGAGTCAGTTTGTGTCCAGGTTCTGGAGCGCCTTTTGCTCCCAGTTGGGGATTCATCTCTCTTTCTCCTCGGCCTACCACCCTCAGTCCAATGGGGCCGCAGAACGATCCAATCAGGCCTTGGAGCAATTCCTTCGTTGCTATGTCTCCGATCACCAAGACAATTGGGTTGACCTCCTGCCTTGGGCTGAGTTTGCCAGGAACACGGCGGTGAACTCTTCCTCTGGGACGTCTCCCTTCATGGCCAATTATGGGTTCCAACCTGCCGTGTTACCGGAGGTATTCGCTCCCCAGGATATTCCGGCTGTGGAGGATCACCTTTCCGTCCTACGTGCTTCTTGGGTACAGATCCAGAGGTCCCTTGAGGTCTCTGCGCAGCGCCAGAGACTCCAGGCTGATCGCAGACGAGCGCCCGCTCCTTCCTACCAGGTCGGAGACCGCGTATGGTTGTCCACCCGCAACCTCAACCTTCGAGTGCCCACTCCCAAGCTGGCGCCTCGCTTTGTTGGTCCCTTCCGAGTGCTTCGCAGGGTAAACCCGGTAGCCTATGCCCTTGCGCTTCCTCCTGGCATGCGGATCTCCAACGTGTTTCATGTCTCCCTGTTGAAGCCACTGGTGTGTAATCGTTTCACTTCCTCGGTTCCTCGGCCTCGTCCGGTCCAAGTGGGCAATCGTGAGGAGTATGAGGTGAGCAATATCCTGGACTCACGCCTGGTCCGCGGTCGGGTGCAGTTTTTGGTCCATTGGCGTGGTTATGGTCCAGAGGAGCGTTCCTGGGTTCCCTCCGCAGATGTCCATGCTCCTGCCTTGCTCCGAGCCTTCCACGCACGCTTCCCTCAGAAACCGTTCTTTACTCCGCGGAGGAGGGGCCCTTGAGGGGGAGGTACTGTCATGGTCTTACCTTCTTGCTGTTCTCCTTCGTTTGACATGTGCTGGCGGCCATCTTGGTTTCTTGTAGCCTCCCACCCTGCGGCTTCTCCCTCCCACTGGGAGGAGCTGGATGCCTAGCTCATATATATAGGAGGTCTGTGGCTTCAGTTCCTTGCTTGGTCCTCCTGTGTTCACATGCTTCCAAGACTGCTGCTGCTTCTGGTTCCTGATCCTGGCTTCGTCTGACTACCCTGCTGGTTCCTGATCCAGGCTTCGTCTGACTACCCTGCTGGTTCCTGATCCTGGCTTCGTCTGACTACCCTGCTGGTTCCTGATCCAGGCTTCGTCTGACTACCCTTCTGGTTCCTGACCTCTGGCTTCGCAAGACCCTGCTTCGGTTTAGCCTTCCGTTTGGACTTTTGCCTTACAGCTTTATTCTCAATAAAGCCTTCTTATTTCCACTATCTCTTGTTGTACGTCTGGTTCATGGTTCCTTGACAGTCTCCTACCTTGGTACGGCTGGATTCCTGGATCCTGGATCACTTGCAATAAATTGAGTGTTGTTAATAGGAGTAATTGAGGAACTTTGGTAGCAGTAAATAAGATCCAAACAGGTAATATGATCCCACTTGTCTTTACTGAATGGCAGCTTTAAATCCATACAAGTTACAGCAATAGTCTTGGGTCCCAGCAGGTATTGGCAATATGTGGCAGGAATTTATCTCTATATTCTGCTTCTGATCATATGTCTAAAGAGTCTGGCAGGTATTAGTCTTCTGCTCTGTCTGTCTTCTGCTTTTAATGGGCCTGACTAGCTGAGGAGGAATTTGGCTTCTCCTGGACTTTGGGTTTGTACTCACAGCTTGGCTCACAGGGTATGCTTCTTTCTGGAGGCTGGAGGTGGCTGCTCTTCTTGTCAACCAGCTGAGGCTGATGGCACAGGCTGGGAAGATGGATCCTTGCCTCAGCCGAGGCGGGATCCAGGGTTGGGATACCTGGTTCTGGGAGTTCCTACCAACACAACCTTCCCCTGGCAGGGGTGGCTGGTACACTGACTACACTTCCTTCTCCTCCTCATGAGACAGGACATGGGAACGTCCCACTTCTGCTCACACAGGGGAGCCTAGAATGGAATGGACTATTCCAGACTAGATATACTAACTAACCTTGGTCTGCTTACATATTGCTGCCACCTGCTGGCGGACAGGGAAATTACAGTAAATACATAATACAAGCCCGGAAAATACATATACAGGAAGATGCAAAGTTAGATTACACAGGATGATAATACATACACACCTAACATGTTGTAGCAAGGGATAGAGTTTTAGTGACATACTCTGGGATGTTACATACCCGCTTACTTTAAGATAAGCCGTCCTCAGCGTATGCTAGGAGGGTGAGGAATCAGCTCAGTACTCAATAAATACAAAGTGCTGCGTGAATTACATATAATGACAGACATAGACAAAACATATAACGGTTTCCTCGAGGTTCCTGCCCGCTAGAGTAAGGTGTCCAACACACAGTTTCCTTCTCTTGGTATAACCAGGTAACCTAATACTGCACAAAGCAAACATCACTGACTGACTCTGTATTTCCTGAGCTCTGTAGACACCAAAGAAAGCATGGGGGTGTCTTTACTCCGTAATCCCACCATTGTGTAATGCAAAGCCTGCAAATAGAAGGGTGGCTTTATCCTGCATACCCTTCCCTGCACCATGGCCTGAAGAAATTTGGCTTGTAGCACGATCACTATGATGACTGAGGGGAAGCTAAGTATGGCTCTAAGGTTTGAGGCGCCCGTACCTTAGGCAGAAGGCTCAGAACTGGAGGTTTTTATCGTCTCCATATCTTCTGGCAATGTCACAGGAGGAGGGTAGCATAATCCCGTCGCTCTCCTGGAAATGAGACACCTCAGGATGGGAACAATCCTGAACATGTAACAAGCGGGAAGGAGCAGTCTAAGGCTTCTAACGATTCCCGAAGCAGCAGGGGTACCTGTGTAGTAACTGGATCTGCCTGGACTTACCACTTGGTCCTACCCTGGGTACCTATGGGTATATACCACCGGGTGTAGGCCATTAGTATTCAACGTCCCTATGATGAGAGTCCGTATAAGGGGGGAGAGAACAAGAGCTGTAAAAAAGGCACACTTTAAGTAAGTTGCTACATTTTTGTTAAGTGCAATGGTTAAGTGCAATCATTGGAAACAGTGCATAAATTCACAATGTGGCACCTAGACAGAGAATCCACACAATGGGCAGGTTATCTTAAACGTTACAAAATTTGTAAACTGGTTACAATAGCATAAATTATTAAATAGCATGAAAATCACTAAGAGCTCAGGCGTCACGTTTGAGTCCTTTCTTTGGGTGCAAACTTTTACGTTGCAATAAAACATTTTATAAAATAGTGCAAATTTTAATAATGCAAGAATTGGCTCAACAATAACTTGAGTCCTGTTTCCTGGAAGTGCTTAAAGTTGTAGAATCCTCTGGAAACTGATAAAAGTTCCTTGCAATCCACAGGGCAAAGGAGTAAATGGTAATCCAAAGGGTTAAAAGTTCATTGTAATCCAAGGGTAGCATAAAACGTCATAAGAGCAGTAGGCTATCAAGTAACCCGAGAAAGGGGATAAAACAGTTAACTTGGACATGAGGGGGTTAAGTGCTGTTGGGGGGAGTCCTAACCGAGCATGACCATCTGGATGAGGACAAACACTGGCAACCTGAAACAAAACGGTTAAAACAGCGCACAAAAACTGCCAAACAGGTCCTCACCCGTCAAGTAACAGCCCATGGAGTGGCTTCCAAAATGTCACTGAAGGATTTTTGTACTTTACTTTTAAAGGGGACACCTTACAGGTAGGTTTCTAGCTCCTCGTCGCTGCTGGAGCTGCTGAATCTCAGAGGATGTTCCTGCCTCTGGTGGTAGCACATGGTAGCATTTGTAGTGGTGCGCCACTGGCCTCTACTGGTGGCTCTGGGTACTGGTTGAGCAGACAATCTTGAGACAGCAGCAGTGACACGCCGCAGCCCGGGATCCACAGCCGGTGCAGAAGTTGGCAGAACTTCTGGCTGCAGGGGCTCAGGAAGAGCTGGAGCAGCTGCTTGGGGCCTGGGGTAGGGCTGCTCTTTAGGGTTGAAGGTAAGGACAGAGTTATTTATCTGCCCTACTCTCAGGGTTGGTGGAGGTGACAGATCCGGGATGAGAGGTGCCGGTTCAGGTTGAGGCTTTTCTTTGAACTGCATGCGGCCATCCGGGGTTTCTTGCAGACACCTGACACGGCCTACAGAGCCTGGGTCCTCCTGCCAGGACGCTGGGGGTGACGGCAGGGGAGAGTGGCTTATCCAATAAGGTGACTCCGGCGGCATAGAGTCCTTGCATGGACCGCATGGGGGTGTATTCTATCTGGTCCCCCACATGAAGGTTGTGCCTGTCCTGGGGCAGATATGTCTTCTTGACAGAGCGTCGGCCCACAAAGACTTCAGTCCCTGAATAATTATCTTGGAGGAACCCGACCCCCCGTTCTACAGAGAACCACAACACAGTCCCGGTTCTTCTGGTTAACTTGGGATCTCCTGGCTGGGGATCATCAATGACCTGCTTCACCCACTCCTCGACCGCTGATTTGTACTCCCAGGCGGTCTGGGCAAATGCAGTGTTCTCATGGGGCACCTCAGGGTTAAGGCTCCGCAATTTCTCGTAGCTGGGCGGCGGAGTGGAATCACTGGCCGCCTCCGCCGCACCAGGATGCACAGACAACGATGCAGGCTGGGATCCGGCGATGTTGGCTGGGGTCGCGGGACGCGGTGCAGGCCTGGGCCTGACGGCAGGTATTGGGGTCTCTGGACGCGGTGCAGGGGCGGACTCGGACCGGGCTGGGGCCTCAGGGAGCGGGGTAGCTCCTACCTGTAGTTGCGGCCAGGCGGCCAGTACCGGTGCCTCCTGGATGCCATCTGGGGGTGTCATCTTGTCAATGGCGTAGGTCGTTACGTCAGTGGCGTCCTCCGCGGGTGCTGGCTTGACATCCACCTCAATTCGCATAGGCACTTGACAGGGCACTTATCGTAATAGCAGTAGTACAGCCCAAAACTGTGATATCCAATAGTAGGAGAGATAATCCTATCCTATGAAGATCCCTTCATGACCCTAAACAGACTCAGCCCAGGGACACCCCTTAACCCCTTAAGGACCAGGCTCATTTTCACCTTAAGGACCAGGCCATTTTTTGCAAATCTGACCAGTGTCACTTTAAGTGCTGATAACTTTAAAACGCTTTTACTTATACAGGCCATTCTGAGATTGTTTTTTCGTCACATATTGTACTTCATGACACTGGTAAAATAAAGTCAAAAAAATTAATTTTTTTGCATAATAAAATACCTAATTTACCAAAAATTTGGAAAAATTAGCAAATATCAAAGTTTCAGTTTCTCTACTTCTGTAATACATAGTAATACCCCCAAAAATTGTGATGACTTTACATTCCCCATATGTCTACTTCATGTTTATAGCATTTTGGGAATGATATTTTATTTTTTGGGGATGTTACAAGGGTTAGAAGTTTAGAAGCAAATTTTGAAATTTTTCAGAAATCTTCAAAATCCCACTTTTTATGGACCAGTTCAGGTTTGAAGTCACTTTGTGAGGCTTAGATAATAGAAACCTCCCAAAAATGACCCCATTCTAGAAACTACACCCCTCAAGGTATTCAAAACTGTTTTTACAAACTTTTTTAACCCTTTAGGTCTTCCACAAGACTTCATGGCAAAAAGACATACATTTTAAGAATTTTGATTTTTGGGAAAATTTTCCAATATAATCAATTTTTTCCTGGAAAAAAACAAGGGTTAACTGCCAAACAAAACTCAAAATGGGTTGCCCTGCTTCTGTAGTTTGCAGAAATACCCCATATGTGGTCGTAAACTACTGTTTGGCCAAACGGGAGGACATAGAAGGAGGGGAACACCATATGGGTTTTGCAAGGCAGATTTTGCAGGACTGGTTTTGTTTATACCATGTTCCATTTCAAGCCCCCCCTTGTACCCCTAGAATAGAAATTGCAAAAAAGTGACTCCATCTAAGAAAGTACACCCCTCAAGGTATTCAAAACTGGGTTTACAAACTTTGTTAACCCTGTAGGTGTTCCACAAGAGTTAATGGCAGATGGAGAAACAATTTAGAAATTTCTATTTTTTGGAAAATTTTCAATTTTAACCCATTTTTTACAGCAATAAAGTAAGGGTTAACAGCCAAACAAAACTCAATATGGGTTGCCCTGATTCTGTAGTTTGCAGAAACACCCCACATGTGGCCGTAAACTACTGTACGGGCACACAGTAGGGCGTAGAGGGAAAGGTGCGGCGTGTGGCTTTTAGAAGGCAGATTTTGCTGGACTAATTTATTTACACCATGTCCCATTTGAAGCCCCCCTGATGCACCCCTAGAGTAGAAACTCCATAAAAGTGACCCCATCTAAGAAACTACACCCCTCAAGGCATTCAAAACTGGTTTTACAAACTTTGTTAACCCTTTAGGTGTTCCACAAGAGTTATTGGCAAATGGAGATGAAATTCGAGAATTTACATTTTTTGCCAAATTTATTATTTGCTCCATTTTTTCCAGTAACAAAGCAAGGGTTAACAGCCAAACAAAAGTCTATATTTATTGCCCAGATTCTGTAGTTTGCAGAAAAACCCCCCATATGTGGCCGTAAACTACTGTACGGGCACACAGTAGGGCGTAGAGGGAAAGGTGCGGCGTGTGGCTTTTAGAAGGCACATTTTGCTGGACTGGTTTATTTACACTATGTCCCATTTGAAGCCCCCCTGATGCACCCCTAGAGTAGAAACTCCAAAAAAGTGACCCCATTTTAGAAACTACGGGATAGGGTGGCAGTTTTGTTGGTACTATTTTAGGGTACATATGATTTTTGGTTGCTCTATATTACACTTTTTGTGAGGCAAAGTAACAAAAAATTGCTGTGTTGGCACCATTTTTATTTTTTGTTATTTACAACATTCATCTGACAGGTTGGATCATGTGGTACTTTTATAGAGCAGGTTGTCACGGACGCGACAATACCAAATATGACAACTTTTTTTGGTTGTTTGTTTCAGTTTTACATAACAAAGCATTTGAAAAAAAAAATGATTCTTTAGTGTCTCCACATTCTGAAAGCCATAGTTTTATTTATTTTTTGGGCGACTGTCTTGTGTAGGGGCTCATTTTTTTCGGGATGAGATGACTGTTTGATTGGCACTATTTTGGGGTGCATATGACTTTTTGATCGCTTGCTATTACACTTTTTGTGATCTAAGGTGACAAAAAAATTGCTTTTTTTACACCGTTTTTATTTTTTATATTTTACGGTATTCACCTGAGGGGTTAGATCATGTGATATTTTTATAGAGCAGGTTATTACGGACGCAGTGATACCTAATATATATACTTTTTTTTTTATTTATGTCAGTTTTACACAATGATTTCATTTTTGAAACAAAAAAAATCATGTTTTAGTGTCTCCATAGACTAAGAGCCATTGTTTTTTCAGTTTTTGGGCGATTATCTTAGGTAGGGTCTCATTTTTTGCGGGATAAGATTACGGTTTGATTGGCACTATTTTGGGGTGCGTATGACTTTTTGATCGCTTGCTATTACACTTTTTGTGATCTAAGGTGACAAAAAATGGCTTTTTTTACACAGTTTTTATTTTTTATTTTTTACGGTATTCACCTGAGGGGTTAGATCATGTGATATTGTTATAGAGCAGGTTATTACGGACGCAGTGATACCTAATATATATACTTTTTTTTTTATTTGTCAGTTTTACACAATGATTTCATTTTTGAAACAAAAAAAATCATGTTTTAGTGTCTCCATAGTCTGAGAGCCATAGTTTTTTCAGTTTTTGGGCGATTATCTTGGGTAGGGTATGATTTTTGCGGGATGAGATGGCGGTTTGATTGGCACTATTTTGGGGTGCGTATGACTTTTTGATCGCTTGCTACTACACTTTTTGTGATGTAAGATGACAAAAAATGGCTTTTTTTACACCGTTTTTTTTAATTTTTTTTTTACGGTATTCACCTGAGGGATTAGGTCATGTGATATTTTTATAGAGAAGGTTAATACGGACGCGTCAATACCCAATATATAAATATTTTTTTTATTTATTTAAGTTTTACACAATGATTTCATTTTTGAAAAAAAAAAAATGTTTTAGTGTCTTCATAGTCTGAGAGCCATAGTTTTTTCAGTTTTTGGGCGATTGTACTATGTAGGGGCTCATTTTTTGTGGGATGAGGTGACGGTTAGATTGGTACTATTTTGGGGGGCATACGCCGTTTTGATCGCTTGGTGTTGCACTTTTAGTGATGTAAGTTGACAAAAATGGCTTTTTTATACACAGTTTTTATTTTTTATTTTTTATGGTGCCTATCGGATGGGGTGGATCATGTAATATATTTATAGAGCCGTTCGTTACGGACGCAGCGATACCTAATATGTGTGTTTTTTCTTTTTTTTTCAATTTTTTATTAGAAAATCAGGGGAATGGGGCTTTTTTTTTTTTTTTTTTTTTACTTGAAACTTTATTTTTTTATTCCAAACACTTTTTTTTTTTAACTTTTTTTAAAACTTTATTTCTATCCCACTCTGATCCCCTCTGCAATGCATTACAATACATCTGTATTGTAATGCATTGCCTGTTAGTGTATGACACTGAGTCATACACTAACTGGTTGCCTAGGAGACCCAGCCTGAGGCTGGATCTCCTCGGCTCCCGTAGAAGGCAGTTCCCGATGCCGTGCAGGGCATTGGGCAGCCTCTGCACGGCATCGGGCTGCCTTGTCACGCATCGGGTCCCCGCCACAGCAGTGCGGGGACTCGATGCGATCACTCACCTGCCGCAAACAACTTCTATGTCGCGGTCCGCGCGGACCGCGGCATAGAAAGGGTTAATCCGCCGGCATCGCTGTAAACAGCGATGCCGGCGGATACAGCAGGGGCCCGGCTACCAGGGACTGCCGGACCCCTGCAGTGATCGGGTGCGCACCGCTCCGGTGCCCGCCCGATCATCCTGCCGTACATGTAAGGCGGAATGCATTCTGGCAATGCATCCCCCGCCGTACATGTACGGCGTTCTGCGCTAAGGGGTTAAAGGTAGAGGTTCCCTGTCCTCGTGCCTAAACTAGCTCTCCCTCTATCTCCCTATCCTAATTGACCAAAAATATGACATGACAGACACACTAGAAAAACAATTAAAAATACAAAAACCACAAATCCCAACGCTACGTTTCCCCAGTCCATATAACTTCCGACTGGTTCGTCAGGGGAAGTGGAGAACAATACTCCAACAACAGTGCCTCATAATAGAGATTTTCAAATTTGGCGTCTCTCAATCAAGACCCTCCAGGAATAGAAGCCCAGATGCAGGCAATAGATGACCGGTGTCCCCAAGTCCTGATCAGCGCCTTATAAAGTGTCCACCCCATTTAGTCCCTCCCCTCTTAGATAATTATATTCCCAAAATAGACGAAAATTGATATTCAGAGTACTCTCTCCTGGATTATTTAGCATCCCCCCAGACATGGTGACACCACATTTAAGGAAAAACACATTGTACAATCACAAAGTATCTCACAGTTGATAATCCCATTTAGACAGCATGTGAACGCCAATTTGGAACGCATATACGTTCCACAGACCGGAAATGATGTATGAAACCGGAAGTGACGTATATAATGCTGTCCCGATAACTGGAAGTCGCTTTGGGACACAATTTGCGTTCCACCGTGCGATTGGAATACTCAGCGAGGCTGTGCAGTTAGTTTGCAGTCATCATAGTGTAATAACATGTTTATTGATGTATCATTGCCACCTGTACATTATTTCCACCGGAGTCGATCATTAGGTGGACACTATGATATAACATTTGACAGACATTAGCAAAGGGGGAAAGGGACGCAAAGTGGAGGTTTGGAGGGAATTGGATCAAACCTGACACAAATAGGGATTAAAACACTTTATATATTGACAAGGTTCCGCCGGACCAGATGTTAACAAACCATCAGGGGGAAAACGTACAAAATACTCCCCCTTCCGGCACCATGATAATTACTATGGGATCAATTCTGATCCGATATTTTAATATATGATAGCAATTAAGACACCATTGGTAGTTGGTTTATTTGGAGAAAGAAAAGGGGGCCACCCCAGGAGGTAGGACCCCATATAGCTGGACATTATGAATGTAATAGTCGTGCCAAAGTGGGCAGATGAGCAAGGCAAAAGAAGAATTCATTACGTGAAGGCCCTGAACAGATCTCTATTATCTAAGAGGGGAGGGACTAAATGGGGTGGACACTTTATAAGGCGCTGATCAGGACTTGGGGACACCGGTCATCTATTGCCTGCATCTGGGCTTCTATTCCTGGAGGGTCTTGATTGAGAGACGCCAAATTTGAAAATCTTAGTTAGGACACCATAAAACTGGTGACAGGTTCCCTTTAAAGTCAAATCGGATAGATACCGGATAAATGGATGATCCTGCTGGAAGTAGAATTATGGTCCTTTTTTGTTATGAGCTCCAGATTCTGTGCAAGCTTCCATTTGGCGACCTACCACCACAGGAACCGTTCTTGTAAACCGCGTCCAGAATTCTGCACTATGAGAACTGCTTAGTTATACAGCATTTCTGTGTCACGATCTTGTTGCGGTTTGCCGTGACACGTTTGCCGTGCATGCGGTTGCCAGGGGCAACGTGTAGTTTACTCTGCATGTGTGTGCACTTCCCCTTATATCTTAGTTCCTTCCCAGTCTTGTTCTGGAGGGGTTATCTCCCGGGCTGGGTGTGGCCACTAGGTTTATTTAATCTGTGGCTTGCAGGTTGGAGTTAGTTGTCCTCCAGCCTTTGTTGGTGCTGGAGCTTCTCTCATATCCAGCGTATTCCATCTGCCCAGTGCTTGAGGGCCACCTTGTGGATCATCAAGGTCTCAGCAATGTCTCACCTATGTGTTCCCGGTGTCTCCTTCCCTTCTCAACCCTGCTTTATGTGTGGTGTCGTTTGTAGAAGCAGGTGTTATGTCTGGTTGTTGTTACATGTCTGGTGGTGTTTGTTGTCCAGCAGGTTTGCTAGACATCATCCTGTCTATCAATGATTCCTCCGGAAGGGGGTAACAGGGTTCCTGGGGAGGGAAGTACAAGTCTGTATGCAGCTCTGCCTGGGGCCACCATGCCTCCTGTTTTCATGGGGGTCCAGGCAGTAGTTGGTGTGCTGGGTACCTTGGTGTGGTTGTTTGTACTGTGTCCTGTATCGTGTGTGGGCACCAGTACTCATGCTCGGGTTCCAGTCGTTGTGGCTGCGGCAGGTAAGTGTTTTTTTCTGTGTGCTTTCCTGCTGATCCAGTAGCTGTATGCGGTCTTTACTTTTTCCTTGCATCTAGGCCGGTCGAGTCTCCTGTGCTTCCGTGTATTGAAAGAACAGGTCGTCTCAGACCTTTCCCTATTTTTGAGGTATTATCAGGGCGACTCAGGACCTTAAGTTCCTGGGTATGAGCCGTCCTACCATCCAGGTCCGCTCATATGGGTAGGAGTTAGGGCAAGGGTTAGGGAAGCAATAGGAGGAGACCTGCTCCCTTATCCCAGCCTCTGGCCTAGTTTCTGGTCGGTCTGTACATTGTACAGTGGGGGGTTTCTCCCCCTGCCAACAGTGACATTCTTGTGGTTTATTTACACAGTACATCTTGTGGATATATTACCTGGTCTTTGTAACTCTAATTTATCATTTTTATTTTATATTTTTTTGTATTAGGGCAGTGTCTGAGGTAGACCTGCGAGCCGAAACGTCACGCATGAATATTGCCGTATGTTCCATAACAAAAAACTCTAATATCAAGATCAAAAACATACAAACTGTAGTTGTATTTATTATTGAAAGCAGGGTTGGAACCCTACCTACAGCTAATAGACGGAGTGCGACAACGATTTACTGCAACTATCCCCGGATATCACCAGGCACCCGGCCCAGCAGAGTCCATCTATAACACCGGATACCACCAGACACCCGGCCCAGCAGAGTCCATCTATAACACCGGATATCACCAGACAGCCGACCCAGAAGAGTCCAACTATAACACCGGATATCACCAGACACCCGGCCCAGCAGAGTCCATCTATAACACCGGATATCACCAGACACCCGACCCAGCAGAGTCCAACTATAACACCGGATATCACCAGACAGCCGACCCAGCAGAGTCCATCTATAACACCAGATATCACCAGGCACCCGGCCCAGCAAAGTCCATCTACAACACCGGATATCACCAGACACCCGGCCCAGCAGAGTCCATCTATAACACCGGATATCACCAGACACCCGGCCCAGAAGAGTCCAACTATAACACCGGATATCACCAGACACCCGGCCCTGCAGAGTCCATCTATAACACCGGATATCACCAGACAGCCGGCCCAGCAGAGTCCATCTATAACACCGGATATCACCAGAGACCCGGGACAGCAGAGTCCAACTATAACACCGGGTATCACCAGAGACCCGGCCCAGCAGAGTCCATCTATAACAGCGGATATCACCAGACAGCCGGCCCAGCAGAGTCCATCTATAACACCGGATATCACCAGAGACCCGGCCCAGCAGAGTCCATCTATAACACCGGATATCACCAGAGACCCGGCCCTGCAGAGTCCATCTATAACACCGGATATCACCAGACACCCGGCCCAGCAGAGTCCATCTATAACACCGGATATCACCAGAGACCCGGGACAGCAGAGTCCAACTATAACACCGGGTATCACCAGAGACCCGGCCCAGCAGAGTCCATCTATAACACCGGATATCACCAGACAGCCGGCCCAGCAGAGTCCATCTATAACACCGGATATCACCAGAGACCCGGCACAGCAGAGTCTATTTATAACACCTGATATCACCAGGCACCCGGCCCAGCAGAGTCCATTTATAACACCGGATATCACCAGAGACACAGAACAGCAGAATCCATCTATAACACCGGATATCACCAGACAGCCGGCCCAGCAGAGTCCATCTATAACACCGGATATCACCAGAGACCCGGCACAGCAGAGTCCTTCTATAACACAGGATATCACCAGAGAATCACAATACATTAGGAAGTGGCAGTTATTAACTGCATCTACATCATAAATGCCATCTGCTGAAGTGAGATGACCCCTTTAAGTATTGGGCCAGGTAGGACTGTCATCAGAAACTGCCCCCAGAGACCAGGAGATTAGTTCTGATGTTCTTTAATACTGCCTGATCATCATAAGCAGTCCTCTCCGCTGTCCGGGGATCAGTCATGGCTGCTTCGATTGGGGGGAGGGGGGCCTGTATTAAAGGCTAACATTCCACAGCAGTCCCAGGAAAAAACTCACAAGAGGAAGATCTGTATAACGAAGAGCAGCCGACGCCAACTCCCCGGAAAAAACGCATGGAAGGAATATATGAATAAAGAAGAGCAGCTGATGCCGACTCCCAGGAAAAACGCATGGAAGGAATATATGAATAAAGAAGAGCAGCTGATGCCGACTCCCAGGAAAAACGCACAGGAGGAAGATCCGAATAAGGCCTCTTGCACACAAATGTATTTTCCTTCCATGTCCGTTCCGGTTTCTTTTTTGCGGACCATATACGAAACCATTCTTTTAATGGGTTTGCAAAAAAAAACTGAAGGTACTCAGCGTGCATTCCGTTTCCGTATGTCCATTTTTCCATTCCGCAAAAAATTAGAACATGTCCTATTATTGTCCATATTATGGACAAGGATAAGACTGTTCTATTAGGGGCCAGCTGTTTCGTTCCGCAAAATGCAGAATGCACACCAATGTCATCCGTATTTTTTGCGGATCTGTTTTTTACGGACTGCAAAATACATATGGTCACGTGCATGAGTCCTAACGAAGAGCAGCTGACGCCGACTCCCAGGAAAAACCACACAGGAGGAAGATCCGAATAACGAAGAGCAGCAGACACCGACTCCCAGGAAGAACTGCACAGGATGAAGATCCGAATAACGAAGAGCAGCAGATGCCGACTCCCAGGAAGAACTGCACAGCAGGAAGATCCGAATAACTAAGAGCAGCGGACGCCGACTCCCAGGAAGAACTGCACAGGATGAAGATCCGAATAACGAAGAGCAGCAGACACCGACTCCCAGGAAGAACTGCACAGGATGAAGATCCGAATAACGAAGAGCAGCCGACGCCGACTCCCAGGAAAAACCACACAGGAGGAAGATCCGAATAACGAAGAGCAGCCGACGCCGACTCCCAGGAAAAAACACATTGGAGGAACTCCTCCCTGTTTAGAGAGATGGCTGGCATGGAAGAAGAGTTCCATTCCAGCTAACACATCTCTGCCAGAGGTGCCGCCATCTGCTGGTGAACCAGGCATATTGTATGATAACATAACCGTTACATAGGAAAGCAATGCACATTTATAAAAGACTTGCAATAATTACGTACGGTGACATTACATTAACAATAGGAAACAGTGATGGGGCAAAAAGAGTGGTAATGCCCCCTAGCGGGGCGCTACAGAAGGAGCAGAAAAGGAAAGACAATATCTACAACCACAGGAGCTGTGTCCTGCCAACAGTGGATTTATAGAGGGGGCGTCACCTGTGATCACGGGATTTATAGAGGGGGCGTCACCTGTGATCACAGGATTTATAGAGGGGGCGTTACCTGTGATCACGGGATTTATACAGGGGGCGTCACCTGTGATCACGGGATTTATAGAGGGGGCGTCACCTGTGATCACGGGATTTATAGAGGGGAGTCACCTGTAATCACAGGATTTATAGAGGGGGCGTCACCTGTGATCACGGGATTTAAAGAGGAGGCGTCACCTGTGATCACGGGATTTATAGAGGGGGCGTCACCTGTGATCATGGGATTTATAAAAGGGGCGTCACCTGTGATCACGGGATTTATAGAGGGGGCATCACCTGTGATCACGGGATTTATAGAGGGGCGTCACCTGTGATCATGGGATTTATAGAGGGGGCGTCACCTGTGATCACAGGATTTATAGAGGGGGCGTCACCTGTGATCACGGGATTTATAGAGGGGGCGTCACCTGTGATCACGGGATTTATAGAGGGGGCGTCACCTGTAATCACGGGATTTATAGAGGGGGCGTCACCTGTGATCAGAGGATTTATAGAGGGGGCGTCACCTGTGATCATGGGATTTATAGAGGGGCGTCACCTGTAATCATGGGATTTATAGAGGGGGCGTCACCTGTAATCAGGGTAATTATAGAGGGGCGTCACCTGTGATCACGGGATTATTAGAGGGGGTGTCACCTAGAATTGCATTCCCTTGGCCCCTACACTGAGTGGAGACTGTCAGTATGGTCGGTGCCAGCACAGACAGGGGGCACAGACAGGGGGCACAGTGCAGCAGGGGAGGGGAGCATAAGAAGACGCTGCTGGCAACGTGGTAGAATCAGAAGTTCTCACCCAGTCCATACAGGTTGAAGTTGTCGGGCCCCGGGTGGCGGGTGCAGCGGTCGCTCAGCTTCTCGACTTTATACTCTTCACACAACTTCTCAAATCGGTTCTTCAGGTTCCTGTCCTGACGCCGACAGAAGACGCATCCGGTGGCTGAAGGAAGGAGCAGGAGGATGGACAGCAACCCCAGGGACCACATCTACGAGGACAGGACACGGGAGGAGGTCAATGGGGCACAGTATGCGCCTGCACATAAGAGCGCGGCGTGACACTGTCCCTCAGAGCAGTATGACACTATATATATCCCTGAGCACAGTATGACGCTATATATCCCTGAGCACAGTATGACGCTATATATCCCTGAGCACAGTATGACGCTATATATCCCTGAGCACAGTATGACGCTATATATCCCTGAGCACAGTATGACGCTATATATATCCCTGAGCACAGTATGACGCTATATATACCTGAGCACAGTATGACGCTATATATCCCTGAGCACAGTATGACACTGTCCCTCAGAGCAGTATGACACTATATATCCCTGAGCACAGTATGACGCTATATATCCCTGAGCACAGTATGACGCTATATATCCCTGAGCACAGTATGACGCTATATATCCCTGAGCACAGTATGACGCTATATATCCCTGAGCACAGTATGACGCTATATATACCTGAGCACAGTATGACGCTATATATACCTGAGCACAGTATGACGCTATATATACCTGAGCACAGTATGACACTATATATATCCCTGAGCACCGTATGACGCTATATATCTCTGAGCACAGTATGACGCTATATATCCCTGAGCACAGTATGACGCTATATATCCCTGAGCACAGTATGACGCTATATATCCCTGAGCACAGTATGACGCTATATATCCCTGAGCACAGTATGACGCTATATATACCTGAGCACAGTATGACACTATATATCCCTGAGCACAGTATGACACTATATATATCTGAGCACAGTATGACGCTATATATATCACTGAGCACAGTATGACGCTATATATCCCTGAGCACAGTATGACGCTATATATCCCTGAGCACAGTATGACGCTATATATCCCTGAGCACAGTATGACGCTATATATCCCTGAGCACAGTATGACGCTATATATCCCTGAGCACAGTATGACGCTATATATCCCTGAGCACAGTATGACGCTATATATCCCTGAGCACAGTATGACGCTATATATCCCTGAGC
Organism: Bufo gargarizans; assembly: GCF_014858855.1. Taxonomy (NCBI): domain Eukaryota; kingdom Metazoa; phylum Chordata; class Amphibia; order Anura; family Bufonidae; genus Bufo; species Bufo gargarizans. The sequence continues at coordinate 96,455 of NW_025334628.1, read as the reverse complement.
ACAGTATGACGCTATATATCCCTGAGCACAGTATGACGCTATATATCACTGAGCACAGTATGACGCTATATATCACTGAGCACAGTATGACGCTATATATACCTGAGCACAGTATGACGCTATATATACCTGAGCACAGTATGACGCTATATATCCCTGAGCACAGTATGACGCTATATATCCCTGAGCACAGTATGACGCTATATATCACTGAGCACAGTATGACGCTATATATCCCTGAGCACAGTATGACGCTATATATCCCTGAGCACAGTATGACGCTATATATCCCTGAGCACAGTATGACGCTATATATCCCTGAGCACAGTATGACGCTATATATCCCTGAGCACAGTATGACGCTATATATCCCTGAGCACAGTATGACGCTATATATCCCTGAGCACAGTATGACGCTATATATCCCTGAGCACAGTATGACGCTATATATCCCTGAGCACAGTATGACGCTATATATCCCTGAGCACAGTATGACGCTATATATCCCTGAGCACAGTATGACGCTATATATATCCCTGAGCACAGTATGACGCTATATATACCTGAGCACAGTATGACGCTATATATACCTGAGCACAGTATGACGCTATATATCCCTGAGCACAGTATGACGCTATATATCCCTGAGCACAGTATGACGCTATATATCACTGAGCACAGTATGACACTATATATCCCTGAGCACAGTATGACACTATATATATCACGGAGCACAGTATGACACTATATATCCCTGAGCACAGTATGACGCTATATATACCTGAGCACCGTATGACGCTATATATCCCTGAGCACAGTATGACGCTATATATCCCTGAGCACAGTATGACGCTATATATCCCTGAGCACAGTATGACGCTATATATCCCTGAGCACAGTATGACGCTATATATCCCTGAGCACAGTATGACGCTATATATATCTGAGCACAGTATGACACTATATATCCCTGAGCACAGTATGACACTATATATCCCTGAGCACAGTATGACGCTATATATCCCTGAGCACAGTATGACGCTATATATCCCTGAGCACAGTATGACGCTATATATCCCTGAGCACAGTATGACGCTATATATACCTGAGCACAGTATGACGCTATATATCCCCGAGCACAGTATGACGCTATATATACCCGAGCACAGTATGACGCTATATATACCCGAGCACAGTATGACGCTATATATCCCTGAGCACAGTATGACGCTATATATATCCCTGAGCACAGTATGACGCTATATATCCCTGAGCACAGTATGACGCTATATATCCCTGAGCACAGTATGACGCTATATATATCCCTGAGCACAGTATGACGCTATATATACCTGAGCACAGTATGACGCTATATATCCCTGAGCACAGTATGACACTGTCCCTCAGAGCAGTATGACACTATATATATCCCTGAGCACAGTATGACGCTATATATCCCTGAGCACAGTATGACGCTATATATCCCTGAGCACAGTATGACGCTATATATCCCTGAGCACAGTATGACGCTATATATCCCTGAGCACAGTATGACGCTATATATACCTGAGCACAGTATGACGCTATATATACCTGAGCACAGTATGACGCTATATATACCTGAGCACAGTATGACACTATATATATCCCTGAGCACCGTATGACGCTATATATCTCTGAGCACAGTATGACGCTATATATCCCTGAGCACAGTATGACGCTATATATCCCTGAGCACAGTATGACGCTATATATCCCTGAGCACAGTATGACGCTATATATCCCTGAGCACAGTATGACGCTATATATACCTGAGCACAGTATGACACTATATATCCCTGAGCACAGTATGACACTATATATATCTGAGCACCGTATGACGCTATATATATCACTGAGCACAGTATGACGCTATATATCCCTGAGCACAGTATGACGCTATATATCCCTGAGCACAGTATGACGCTATATATCCCTGAGCACAGTATGACGCTATATATCCCTGAGCACAGTATGACGCTATATATCCCTGAGCACAGTATGACGCTATATATCCCTGAGCACAGTATGACGCTATATATCCCTGAGCACAGTATGACGCTATATATATCCCTGAGCACAGTATGACGCTATATATCCCTGAGCACAGTATGACGCTATATATCACTGAGCACAGTATGACGCTATATATCACTGAGCACAGTATGACGCTATATATACCTGAGCACAGTATGACGCTATATATACCTGAGCACAGTATGACGCTATATATCCCTGAGCACAGTATGACGCTATATATCCCTGAGCACAGTATGACGCTATATATCACTGAGCACAGTATGACGCTATATATCCCTGAGCACAGTATGACGCTATATATCCCTGAGCACAGTATGACGCTATATATCCCTGAGCACAGTATGACGCTATATATCCCTGAGCACAGTATGACGCTATATATCCCTGAGCACAGTATGACGCTATATATCCCTGAGCACAGTATGACGCTATATATCCCTGAGCACAGTATGACGCTATATATCCCTGAGCACAGTATGACGCTATATATCCCTGAGCACAGTATGACGCTATATATCCCTGAGCACAGTATGACGCTATATATATCCCTGAGCACAGTATGACGCTATATATACCTGAGCACAGTATGACGCTATATATACCTGAGCACAGTATGACGCTATATATCCCTGAGCACAGTATGACGCTATATATCCCTGAGCACAGTATGACGCTATATATCACTGAGCACAGTATGACACTATATATCCCTGAGCACAGTATGACACTATATATATCACGGAGCACAGTATGACACTATATATCCCTGAGCACAGTATGACGCTATATATACCTGAGCACCGTATGACGCTATATATCCCTGAGCACAGTATGACGCTATATATCCCTGAGCACAGTATGACGCTATATATCCCTGAGCACAGTATGACGCTATATATCCCTGAGCACAGTATGACGCTATATATCCCTGAGCACAGTATGACGCTATATATATCTGAGCACAGTATGACACTATATATCCCTGAGCACAGTATGACACTATATATCCCTGAGCACAGTATGACGCTATATATCCCTGAGCACAGTATGACGCTATATATCCCTGAGCACAGTATGACGCTATATATCCCTGAGCACAGTATGACGCTATATATACCTGAGCACAGTATGACGCTATATATCCCCGAGCACAGTATGACGCTATATATACCCGAGCACAGTATGACGCTATATATACCCGAGCACAGTATGACGCTATATATCCCTGAGCACAGTATGACGCTATATATATCCCTGAGCACAGTATGACGCTATATATCCCTGAGCACAGTATGACGCTATATATCCCTGAGCACAGTATGACGCTATATATCCCTGAGCACCGTATGACGCTATATATCCCTGAGCACAGTATGACGCTATATATCCCTGAGCACAGTATGACGCTATATATACCTGAGCACAGTATGACGCTATATATACCTGAGCACAGTATGACGCTATATATACCTGAGCACAGTATGACACTATATATACCTGAGCACAGTATGACACTATATATACCTGAGCACAGTATGACACTATATATCCCTGAGCACAGTATGACGCTATATATCCCTGAGCACAGTATGAAGCTATATATCCCTGAGCACAGTATGACACTATATATCCCTGAGCACAGTATGACGCTATATATCCCTGAGCACAGTATGAAGCTATATATATCTGAGCACAGTATGACGCTATATATATCCCTGAGCACAGTATGACGCTATATATCCCTGGGCACAGTATGACACTGTATATATCCCTGAGCACAGTATCACACTATATATACCTGAGCACAGTATGACACTATATATCCCTGAGCACAGTATGACGCTATATATACCTGAGCACAGTATGACGCTATATATCCCTGAGCACAGTATGACACTATATATATCACTGAGCACAGTATGACGCTATATATCCCTGAGCACAGTATGACGCTATATATCCCTGAGCACAGTATGACGCTATATATCCCTGAGCACAGTATGACGCTATATATACACCTGAGCACAGTATGACACTATATATCACTGAGCACAGTATGACGCTATATATCCCTGAGCACAGTATGACACTATATATCCCTGAGCACAGTATGACACTATATATACCTGAGCACCGTATGACGCTATATATCCCTGAGCACAGTATGACGCTATATATACACCTGAGCACAGTATGACGCTATATATCCCTGAGCACAGTATGACGCTATATATACCTGAGCACAGTATGACGCTATATATACCTGAGCACAGTATGACACTATATATCCCTGAGCACAGTATGACGCTATATATCCCTGAGCACCGTATGACGCTATATATCCCTGAGCACAGTATGACACTATATATCCCTGAGCACCGTATGACGCTATATATCCCTGAGCACCGTATGACGCTATATATCCCTGAGCACAGTATGACGCTATATATCCCTGAGCACCGTATGACGCTATATATCCCTGAGCACAGTATGACGCTATATATCCCTGAGCACCGTATGACGCTATATATCCCTGAGCACAGTATGACACTATATATCCCTGAGCACAGTATGACGCTATATATCCCTGAGCACAGTATGACGCTATATATCCCTGAGCACCGTATGACGCTATATATCCCTGAGCACAGTATGACGCTATATATATCCCTGAGCACAGTATGACGCTATATATCCCTGAGCACAGTATGACGCTATATATCCCTGAGCACAGTATGACGCTATATATCACTGAGCACAGTATGACGCTATATATACCTGAGCACAGTATGACACTATATATATCCCTGAGCACAGTATGACGCTATATATCCCTGAGCACAGTATGACGCTATATATCCCTGAGCACAGTATGACGCTATATATCCCTGAGCACAGTATGACGCTATATATCCCTGAGCACAGTATGACGCTATATATACCTGAGCACAGTATGACGCTATATATCCCTGAGCACAGTATGACGCTATATATCACTGAGCACAGTATGACGCTATATATCCCTGAGCACAGTATGACGCTATATATCCCTGAGCACAGTATGACGCTATATATCCCTGAGCACAGTATGACGCTATATATCCCTGAGCACAGTATGACGCTATATATCCCTGAGCACAGTATGACGCTATATATCCCTGAGCACAGTATGACGCTATATATCCCTGAGCACAGTATGACGCTATATATACCTGAGCACAGTATGACGCTATATATCCCTGAGCACAGTATGACGCTATATATCACTGAGCACAGTATGACGCTATATATCCCTGAGCACAGTATGACGCTATATATCCCTGAGCACAGTATGACGCTATATATCCCTGAGCACAGTATGACGCTATATATCCCTGAGCACAGTATGACGCTATATATCACTGAGCACAGTATGACGCTATATGCTTAATGAGCAGGCAATATAATATAGATTTGCATCACTATAGAGAAGGGATTTGCTGGAGGACGTGGTTTATTTATGGCTGTGGCCAGAGTGCAGACATGTACGGTAACCTCCACATGCGGCTGTGGTGCTCTCATGAATCAAGCAGCTGAAGTCAGATTGTCAGCTCTGCAGCACAGTGCACACATTGCAAATACCCACACCATTTGTGACTGACGCCTGATGGTGCGCAAGGCAGGAGAGAGTCAGCTGACGTAGAACTACAACTCCCAGCACCAGCAGAGCACGAGACATGATAAATGTGCATCACGTGACTGTCGCCAGCTAGACATACACAGAATGGGGCTTGCAGGGCGGTCGCATAACTGTAGGTCCTATAACGGGTGCTCAGGTCACATCCATACTGTGGCGGCTCCCCGGAGAGAACGTCAGCATGGTGGCAGTAAGGACTCCGCAGGTCTGCGTGGCTTTCCCCAGTTATTATAAATGAAAACTACAGACAGTGGTCCCCGGGGTTGGGGCGAGGGGCGAGGGGGGCGAGGGGCGAGGGGCGCTCGGCGACACGGGCGGCAGCGGAGTATACCCTGCACTAACCTGCAATACAGTGATATCAGCCCAGGTACCAACTGACCAACTGCCTCTGTGCAGGAGGCTGTGTTACAGAAAGTGACCACCAGAGGGCGGCACAGAGACCTCCTCACCTGATAAATGTCACCACTAGAGGGCGGCACAGAGCCCTCCTCACCTGATAAATGTCACCACTAGAGGGCGGCACAGAGCCCTCCTCACCTGATAAATGTCACCACTAGAGGGCGGCACAGAGACCTCCTCACCTGATAAATGTCACCACTAGAGGGCGGCACAGAGCCCTCCTCACCTGATAAATGTCACCACTAGAGGGCGGCACAGAGACCTCCTCACCTGATAAATGTCCCCACTAGAGGGCGGCACAGAGACCTCCTCACCTGATAAATGTCTCCACTAGAGGGCGGCACAGAGCCCTCCTCACCTGATAAATGTCTCCACTAGAGGGCGGCACAGAGCCCTCCTCATCTGATAAATGTCTCCACTAGAGGGCGGCACAGAGCCCTCCTCACCTGATAAATGTCTCCACTAGAGGGTGGCACAGAGACCTCCTCACCTGATAAATGTCACCACTAGAGGGCGGCACAGAGACCTCCTCACCTGATAAATGTCACCACTAGAGGGCGGCACAGAGACCTCCTCACCTGATAACTGTCACCACTAGAGGGCGGCACAGAGACCTCCTCACCTGATAAATGTCTCCACTAGAGGGAGGCACAGAGACCTCCTCACCTGATAAATGTCACCACTAGAGGGCGGCACAAAGACCTTCTCACCTGATAAATGTCACCACTAGAGGGCGGCACAGAGACCTCATCACCTGATAAATGTCTCCACTAGAGGGCGGCACAGAGCCCTCCTCACCTGATAAATGTCACCACTAGAGGGCGGCACAGAGGCCTCCTCACCTGATAAATGTCACCACTAGAGGGCGGCACAGAGGCCTCCTCACCTGATAAATGTCACCACTAGAGGGCGGCACAGAGCCCTCCTCACCTGATAAATGTCACCACTAGAGGGCGGCACAGAGGCCTCCTCACCTGATAAATGTCTCCACTAGAGGGCGGCACAAAGACCTCCTCACCTGATAAATGTCACCACTAGAGGGCGGCACAGAGCCCTCCTCACCTGATAAATGTCACCACTAGAGGGCGGCACAGAGCCCTCCTCACCTGATAAATGTCACCACTAGAGGGCGGCACAGAGACCTCCTCACCTGATAAATGTCACCACTAGAGGGCGGCACAGAGACCTCCTCACCTGATAACTGTCACCACTAGAGGGCGGCACAGAGACCTCCTCACCTGATAAATGTCTCCACTAGAGGGAGGCACAGAGACCTCCTCACCTGATAAATGTCACCACTAGAGGGCGGCACAGAGACCTCATCACCTGATAAATGTCACCACTAAAGCACGCTGCTGCTCTCATCACCACCAGCACTGTACACCCTTCAAAACCACAAGCGCTGTACGACTTCTCATCCCCACCATAGAAACCTAGAATGTGTCGGCAGATAAGACCCATGTGGCCCATCTAGTCTGCCCAATATACTGAATACTATGGATAGCCCCGGCCCTATCTTATATGAAGGATGGCCTTATGCCTATCCCATGCATGCTTAACCTCCTCCACTGTATTTGCAGCTACCACTTCTGCAGGAAGGCTATTCCCTGCATCCACTACTCTCTCAGTAAAGTAATACTTCCTGATGTTACTGTTAACCCTTTGCCCCTCTAATGTAACACTATGTCCTCTTGTAGCAGTTTTTCTTCCTGTAAATCTTCTCTCCTCTTTTCCCTTGTTGATTCCCTTTATGTATTTAGCAGTCTCTCTCATCTCCCCTCAGTCTCGTCTTTCTTCCAAGCTATACATGTTAAGGTCCTTTCATCTTTCCTGGTAAGTTTTATCCTGCAATCCATGAACCAGTTTAGTAGCTCTTCTCTGAACTCTCTCCAAAGTATCAGTATCCTTCTGGAGATATGGCCTCCAGTACTGAGCACAATACTCCAGATGAGGTCTCACTAGTGCTCTGTAGAGCGGCATGAGCGCCCCCTCTGTCTACTGGTAATGCCTCTCCCTATACACCCCAGCATTCTGCTAGCATCTCCTGCTGCTCTATGACATGGTCTGCCTACCTATCCTTCTGGAGATATGGTCTCCAGTACTGAGCACAATACTCCAGATGAGGTCTCACTAGTGCTCTGTAGAGCGGCATGAGCGCCTCCCTCTGTCTACTGGTAATGCCTCTCCCTATACACCTCAGCATTCTGCTAGCATCTCCTGCTGCTCTATGACATGGTCTGCCTACCTTTAAGTCTTCTGAAATAATGACCCCTAAATCCCTTTCCTCAGACACTGAGGTCAGGACTGTGTCACTGATTGTATATTCTGCTCTTGGGTTTTTACGCCCCAGGTGCATTATCTTGCACTTATCAACATTACATTTTAGTTGCCAGATTTTTGACCGTTCCTCTAGTTTTCCTAAATACTTTTCCATTTGGTGTATCCCTCCAGGAACATCAACCCTGTTACAAATATTTGTGTCATCAGCAAAAAGACCCACCTTACCATCGAGGCCTTCTGCAACGTCGCTGATAAAGACATTAAACAATATGGGTCCCAGAACAGATCCCTGAGGTGCCCCCCTGGTAACAAGACCATGGTCTGAATATACTCCATTGACTACAACCCTCTGTTGCCTGTCCCTCAGCCACTGCCTAATCCATTCAGCAATATGGGAGTCCAAGCCCAAAGACTGCACTTTATTGATAAGCCTTCTATGTGGGACAGTATCGAAAGCCTTACTAAAGTCCAGATAAGCGATGTCTACTGCACCTCCGCCATCTATTATTTTAGTCACCCAATCAAAACAATCTATAAGATTAGTTTGACATGATCTCCCTGAAGTAAACCCATGCTGTTTTTCATCTTGCAATCCATGGGATTTTAGATGTTCCACAATCCTCTCCTTGAGTATGGTTTCCATTAATTTCCCCACTATTGATGTCAGGCTTACTGGCCTATAGTTGCCCGATTCCTCCCTACTACCTTTCCTGTGAATGGGCACAACATTTGCTATTTTCCAATCTTCTGGGACGACTCCTGTTGCCAGTGATTGGTTAAATAAATCTGTTAATGGTTTTGCTAGGTCACCGCTGAGCTCTTTAATAGCTTTGGGTGTATCCCATCAGGCCCCTGTGACTTATTTGTAGTAATTTTAGACAGCTGACTCAGAACCTCTTCCTCTGTAAAGACACAGGCGTCAAAAGATGCATTAGTCTTCCTTCCTAACTGAGGTCCTTTTCCTTCATTTTCCTTTGTAAAAACTGAGCAGAAGTGTTCATTGAGGCAGTCGGCTAGTTCTGTATCTTCTTCTTCTTCCTTCGGTTTTTAATTTGGCAATTCCTTGTTTTAGTTTCCTTTTCTCATTTATGTATCTGCAGAATGTCTTATCGCCTTTTTTCCCTGACTGAGCTCATTTCTCTTCTGCCTGTGCTTTAGAAGCTCTTATAACTTGTTTGGCCTCTCTCTGCCTAATCTTGTAAATTTGTCTGTCATCCTTTTTTTTTTTTTATAATTCCTATATGCTGCTATCTGTTAGTTTTTAATGATTTGGGCCACTTCTGCTGAGTACCACAGTGGTCTCTTCCATTTTTTGCTTTTACTGACAGGCCTAATGCAATTTTCTGTTGCCTTCAATAGTGCCGCTTTTAAGTAGTCCCATTTCTCCTGGACTCCAATGAAACTGTTCCAGTCTGATAGGGACTCGTATACCACTAATCTAATTTTAGAAAAGTCAGTTTTTCTAAAATCTAAAACTTTTGTTTTTGTGTGGTGTGACTCAGTCACTGTACTTATAGTAAACCTGTCACGGAAAGGTGTACAGGAAACAAGACAATGCAAAATGAATATATGACTCACTGGATCCAAAGCTAAGGAACAAAAGGGAGACCCCTGCATAAGACCTGGCTCTCTCCCTGACTGCTCAGCCTATGCGAACACCCCAATGGTGGATGATCGCATATCCTTGTACCTCGACTATATGACACCTGAACACCCTAAAATAGTGAGGGGACACGACCACCGGCTCCCTACACTAGACACGGAGGGAGTCAGGGTCACCTGGGATCCAGCAAACAGAAAATCACAAATGAATGTACAGCACTTATCTTGTAGAAGCCTGGGAAATAGGATCAGCATGCACACACACTCCAGGAAGTTGTATAAACTGCACACTACTGCATTATGGGGAGGAATTTAAAGGGATACAATCAGTCCAACTACAAGACAGCTGAGAGAAGCTAACGAGATGAGGAACTGAAAACCAAAACAAAGAAAACTCGAGGAGGTTCTGAAAGGCATCTGTCAGAGCTTCTCAGATGTCTGGTTGTGACAGTACCCCTCCCTCTACGAGTGGACTCCGGACACTCAGAGCCCACCTTCTCAGGATGGGACCTATGGAAAGCCCTGATGAGACGAGTGGCCTTAATGTCAGTCACTGGGACCCACATCCTCTCCTCAGGACCAAAACCCTCCCAATGAACGAGGTACTGGAGAGAACCGTGGACAACACGAGAATCCACAATCCTAGAGACCTGAAATTCAAGATTCCCATCAACCATAATCGGAGGAGGAGGCAAAGGCAAGGGTACAATGGGTTGAAAATAAGGTTTTAATAAGGACTTATGAAAAACATTATGGATCTTCCAAGTCTGAGGAAGATCAAGACGGTATGCAACAGGATTGATGACAGACAGGATTTTGTAAGGCCCAATAAACTTAGGACCCAACTTCCAGGAGGGAACCTTCAATTTGATACTCTTGGTAGACAACCACACCAGATCACCAACATTCAGGTCCAGACCAGGCACACGTCTCTTATCTGCCACACGCTTATATCTCTCACTCATGCTCTTTAGATTATCCTGAATCTTTTGCCAAATAGATGACAAAGACGAGGAGAATCTGTCCTTATCAGGTAAACCAGAAGACCCTTCTCCCGAGAAAGTCCCAAACTGCGGATGAAACCCATATGCACCAAAAAATGGTGACTTATCAGAGTACTCCTGACGACGGTTATTTAAAGCAAACTCAGCAAGGGACAAAAAAGAACACCAATCCTCCTGATTCTCCACCACAAAACAGCGCAGATATGTCTCCAGATTCTGATTGATGCGCTCCGTCTGGCCATTCGACTGCGGGTGGAAAGCAGAAGAGAATGACAACCGAACCCCCAAGCGAGAACAGAAAGCCTTCCAGAATCTGGAAACAAACTGCGTGCCCCTATCAGAGACTATATCTGAAGGAATACCATGCAATTTGACAATGTGATCAATAAATGCCTGCGCCAGCGTCTTGGCATTGGGCAAACCAGGAAAAGGGATGAAATGCACCATTTTGCTAAAACAGTCCACCACCACCAGAATCACAGTCTTCCCCGAGGAACGAGGCAGGTCAGTTATGAAGTCCATGGACAGATGTGTCCAAGGACGGGAAGGAATAGGTAAGGGAAGGAGAGGACCTGATGGCCGTGAATGAGGGACTTTGGCACGAGCGCAGGTCTCGCAGGCTGCCACAAAACCCTCAACCGACTTACAAAGCGCAGGCCACCAGAATCTCCGAGCGATGAGATCCACTGTGGCTCTTGCCCCCGGGTGCCCAGCAAGGACCGTATCGTGGTGTTCCTTAAAAATCTTGTGTCTTAAAGCGAGAGGCACAAACAACCTCCCAGGAGGACAAAGATCAGGAGCCTCTGACTGGGCTGCCTGCACCTCTGCCTCCAATTCAGGATAAAGAGCAGAGACCACCACACCTTCAGCCAAAATGGGACCCGGGTCTTCAAAATTCCCACCTCCCCGAAAACAACGTGACAGGGCATCTGCCTTCACATTCTTAACTCCAGGGCGGAACGTGACAACAAAATTAAACCTTGAAAAGAACAAAGACCATCTGGCCTGTCTCGGGTTCAGACGCTTGGCTGACTCCAAGTAGGCCAGATTTTTATGGTCAGTAAACACGGTAATAGGGTGTCTGGCTCCCTCTAGCCAATGGTGCCATTCCTCAAAAGCCAACTTGATGGCCAACAACTCCCTATCTCCCACATCGTAATTTCTCTCTGCGGAGGAGAGTTTCTTCGAGAAAAAGGCACACGGTCGCCATTTGGCAGTAGAGGAACCCTGAGACAAGACCGCACCCACACCCACCTGAACTATGAAGGGTAAAGAAAAAATGATGATTACACTTACCGGTAATCGGATTTTCCTGACCCCACGACAGCACCTTAGAGAGATGGCTCCGCCCCAGGACAGGAAACCTGCAGCATAAAAAAGGTGGAGCCGCTCTCCCACCTCAGTGAGTTTCCAGAGCATGAGAGGGACTCCCCCTTACGTTAGTTTAATCTACATACTGTATATATATATTATTTTTTTTTTGCAACACCCGTGAACACACAGACTTACACCAATAGGGAGGGAATAAAGAGGTGCTGTCGTGGGGTCAGGAAAATCCGATTACCGGTAAGTGTAATCATCATTTTTCCCCTCCCCCACGACAGCACCTTAGAGAGAGATTTCAGAGATTATCCTCAGGGTGGGTGACAGAACTCAAAACCTTAGTGCCAAAAAGAAGGTCAGAGATAGAATCAAGCTGAAGCCTATAGTGCTTATAGAAGGTGGACGGAGAAGACCAGGTGGCTGCCCGACAGATCTGTTCAATAGATACGCTGGCCCTCTCTGCCCAAGACGTGGATACCGCCCTCGTGGAGTGAGCCCTCACAGAAATAGGGGGAGACACGCCGGTTACTGAATATGCCAAGGATATAGCTTCTCTAATCCACCGGGCAATAGAAGCCTTAGAGGCAGTATTACCTTTTCTTGCCCCACCGAACAGAACAAACAAGGCAGAGGACTTCCTCCAGTCTTTAGTCACCTCCAGGTACTGCAAAATGCACCTCCTGACATCCAGAGAATGTAACTCCTTCTCTCTATCATCCTTAGGCTCTGAAAAGAAGGCTGGGAGAACTACCTCCTGAGCCCTATTAACCCTGGAAGGAACCTTCGGCATAAACCCAGGATCTGGTCTGAGAACCACTCTGTCCTCTCTGATGGACATAAAAGGGGGGTTAATAGAGAGGGCCTGAATCTCCCCAACTCTTCTGGCTGAAGTTAAAGCTACCAGCAAAACTAGCTTAAGGGAAAGTATTTTAACCGAGCAAGATGCTAGAGGTTCAAAGGGATGTCTGGTAAGGGCATTAAGTACTAAGTTAAGGTCCCAGGGAGGAAACCTAGGGCCTGCTACTGGCGTAATCCTATCCACTGCCTTAAAAAACCTAACCACCCAAGGGTCCATGGCCAAACATCTTCTCCCCAGAACTGATATGGCTGACACCTGCACCTTTAGTGTACTTTTTGCTAACCCGAGGGACAATCCCCTCTGTAAAAATTCCAACACCTGAACTACGGAAAATTCTAACGGCCAGGAAACCACTTCTGTGCCTATAAAGGACAGGAACTTTCTCCATACTCGAGCATAAATAACATTTGTTACCTCCTTCCTACTCTTCATCAAAGTGGAAATGACTTCCTCAGAGAATCCCTGACTGGCTAAAAATGACCTCTCAAATTCCATGCTGAAAGATGTAGGGACCCTACTTCTGGGTGGAACACAGGACCCTGAGATAATAGATCTGGAATTTCTGGGAGGATCCATGGATCCGAGACTGACATTGCTCTCAACAGGGAAAACCATGCCCTCTTCGGCCAGAAGGGGGCTATCATGATCACCCTGGCTCCTTCGTACCTGATCTTCCTTACTACCAGAGGAATCAGCTGAAGCGGAGGGAAGGCATAGCCTAGTGGAAAATCCCATTTCTGGAGAAAGGCGTCTACCCCAGATGGGCACTCCTCTGGACTGAGGGAGAAAAAATCCTGTACCTTTCTGTTCTCTCTTGTGGCGAACATATCTACCGAAGGTAACCCCCATAATCTTACTATCTGGGAAAAAAATTTGGGATTCAGAGACCACTCTACCTGACGCAGTCTGTGGCAACTCAGAAAGTCTGCTCGAGAATTCTCGACCCCTCTGATATGAATGGCCGAGAGATGTAGCACTCTCCCCTCTATCTCCTCGAAAATCCATCTCGACTCCCTCAGTAAAGAATCTGACCTGGTCCCTCCCTGGCGATTGAGATATGAGACCACTGTCCGATTGTCGGACATCACTCTCACATGTCTGTTCAGGATCATCGGAAGAACCGCTCTCAAGGCCAGCAAAACTGCCCTCAGCTCCTTCCGATTCGATGAAAACCGTTTCTGACCCTGGGACCACTCTCCCTGAAAGATCCGATCCTCCACATGAGCCCCCCAACCCCAGGGGCTGGCATCTGTAGTAACCACCACCGGTTCCGGAAAGGCCCAGGGAAGTCCCTGATTCAGATTTTCTACCTCCTTCCACCAATCTAGGGAAGAAAGAGTCACCTCTGATAAACTCATCACTGACTCCAGGGATGCCCCCGCCCTGTCTTGTGGCAGCCAAGATCTCTACCTGTAACTGGCGGGAATGTCTCTGAGCCCACTGGACCGCTGGTATGCAGGAAGTTAGAACTCCTAACAGAGACATAGCTTTTCTTTTAGACAGGTTCCGTTCTAACTGAACCCTCTGAACTCTTCCCTGAACCCCAGCTACCTTCTCGTCTGTGAGAAAAGTTCTCTCCAGCCTGGAATTTAGAACCAGACCCAGAAAAACCTGGCTCGTTGACGGCTCCAACCTGGACTTTTGGATGTTTAACAGCCAACCCAGAGACCGAAGAACCTCCATAACCCGATCCAGAGACCTGGCACACTCCTCCCGGGACTGGGCTACCACCAAAAAGTCGTCCAGGTAAGGCAAAAACGTGATGTCCTCCCTTCTGATGAAGGAAGCCATCTCCGCCACTACCTTGGTGAAGATCCGAGGTGCCATGGAGAGGCCAAAGGGAAGAGCCTGGAACTGAAAATGAAGAAGTCCCACCTCGGTCCTCACTGCCATCCGGAGGAATCTCCGGTGATCTGGATGGAACGGAATATGATGGTAAGCATCTTTTAAATACAGAACCGCCATATGACACCCTGGAGATAAACGATATATTGCTGATCTGCTAGTCTCCATCTTGAATTTTCTGGCTTTTAAGAACTTGTTCAGATATTTAAGATTTATGATGGTCCGGTATGACCCATCCGGTTTCCTTACTAAAAACAGGGTGGAATAAAATCCTTTCCCTAGCTCTGACTCTGGGACAGGAATCAACACCTTCTTGCTTATGAATTTTTTTATTTCTTGCAGCATGACGGGGGAAGACCTTGACACCACAAATCTTTCTGCGGGGCAACTCAGGAACTCCAACCTTAGACCCTCCCGCAGAAGACACACTAACCATTTTCCTGCCATCTTTTCCCAAGCAGGAAGAAAGAACTTTAACCTTCCTCCTACTGGGATCATGGCGTCATTGCTTACCCTGTTTTGATGTACGGGTTGTGGCAGATCCAAACAAAAAACCCTTATTTCCTGATCTAGGCCTAGATCCCTGTTCTTTGTCCCCCATCTGCCTCTTACTCTGGAACCTTGACGGGTTCCGAAAGGGCCGCTTATATTGTCTAAACTGCGTAAAAGATTCCTGGGGAAACTTCTTCTTCCTATCTGCCGCTTTTCGAGTAAAGAGTCAAGCTCTGACCCGAAAAGAAACTGGCCATCACAGGGAATGCTACAAAGCCTCAACTTGGATGACAGATCTCCCCCTTTCCAATTCTTAAGCCACAAAGCACGTCGTGCAGAATTAGAAAGGGAAGCGGTCCTTGCTTCCAGCCTCACCGAGTCCACCGCGGCATCTGCAATAAAATCCGCAGCTTTCTGGAAGGTCGGAATTGAAGCCAATAACTGCTCCCTAGGGCATTTTTCCCTAATCTGCCCTTCTAGCCTCTCCAACCATAGTGACATAGACCTTGCAACAACCGTGGCAGCAGAGGCGTACATAGGAATCACTGGGCCCCATAGCAAAAATCTAAATTGAGCCCCTTAACCCCGCCCACTACCCAACATGGCCCCTCCCACTTCCTGACTTTGCTCCTCCCATGCCACACCCCCATTAAATAAATTTATACATGACCTACAGAAACTGTTAGGGGTTTCCTGGGGGTGACCTGTCACATGGGATATCTGCTGCAGCCTGCAGGTCTCCTTATTTGGGGTGCCATGTTAGGCTACTTTCACACTTGCGTTCGGGTCTCCGCTTGTGAGTTCCGTTTGAAGGCTCTCACAAGCGGCACCGAACGGATCCGTCCAGCCCTAATGCATTCTGAGTGGACGCGGATCCGCTCAGACTGCATCAGTCTGGCTCCGTCTGTCCTCCGCTCAGCAGGCGGACACCTGAACGCTGCTTGCAGCCTGGCCGTATGGAGGCAAACGGATCCGTCCAGACTTACAATGTAAGTCAATAGGGACGGATCCGTTTGATGTTGACACAATATGGCTCAATTTTCAAACGGATCCGTCCCCCATTGACTTTCAATGTAAAGTCAAAACGGATCCGTTTGCACTATCATGAACAAAAAAAATATGTTTTTTTTTTTCATGAATCCATGTTTAACAGAGTACCTGTTTTCCATCTGTCTTGTTCTTTTGACTGTGAGTCTTGTCATTTCTTCAAAAAATCGATTCTTATGATATGTAAATGAAGCTGTAAGGAGCCCAGAGGGGCGTTATTCTTTCTCCACGGTGCCCAGGAACGCCCCTCTGAAGTGCCGTGCCCGGCTAAGTTTGAAAACTAATAACGCCTCCAAGTTCATCTAAATCGCCTCCCAGAGGCGCGGCTAAGGGCTCAACACCCCCCTCCTCAGTGCCGCGCTCTGCGGCAAACACCCCGATCCTCCTCTCGCCGGCATCCCAAATCCCACGCAGGCGCAGTGCCGTCAGTCATCTTATCATAGCGCAGGCAATCGCCGGCACTGCGCCTGCGCGGGATTTGGGATGCCAGCGAGAGGAGGATCGGATTTGGGAGGCGATTTAGATGAACTTGGAGGTGTTATTAGTTTTCAAACTTATCCGGGCACGGCACTTCAGAGGGGCGTTCCTGGGCACCGTGGAGAAAGAATAACGCCCCTCTGGGCTCCTTACAGCGTCATTTACATATCAGAAGAATCGATTTTTGGAAGAAATGACAAGACTCACAATCCAAAGAACAAAACAGATGGAAAAAAGGTACTCATGGATCCATGTTTAATAAAGTACCTTTTTCCATCTGTGTTCTTCTTTTCCATGTCAGTCTTGTCCTTTCTTCTAAAAATCGATTCTTAGGATATGCAAATGACGCTGTAAGGACTGGAGCCCAGAGGGGCGTTTTTCTTTCTCCACGGTGCCCAGGAACGGTGCCCCTCTGAAGTGCCGTGCCCGCCTAAATATGAAAACTACTAACGCCTCCATGTTTAGCTGAATCGCCTCCCAGAGGCGCGGCTAAGTCCTCAACACCCGCCCCCCTCCTCAGCGCCGCGCTCTGCAAACACCTGATCCTCCTCTCGTCGGCATCCCAAATCCCGCGCAGGCGCAGTGCCGGCGATTGCCTGCGCCTGCGCTCTGATAATACGGCTGAGGGCAACAGCTTCAACATCATCACTGGGCTCGGCGCATCACTCACAATTAAACGGATATTGTGAACTATGCCCTTTAATGGTTTCTGAGAAAGTGGAGCGGAATCAATAGCAAAAACAGGAATATCCTTTCCCAAAGTGCATACCTGGAAACCATGAGTTATAGCAAATTGATTATCAATGAGATTGACAGCTGCTCCACTATCTACAAAAATCTCACAAACAATGTTCTTGCTCTCTAGCGCCACCCTGGCAGGCAGGACAAAACGGGAACGACAAGCAAACGGAAAATCTTCAATTTCCGCCTCAACCCTGCCAATAGTAACAGATGGAACGTTTTTAAAAGATTTTTTCCTTTTTGTTTCTTTATTACTCCCAAAAAACTGCCTGAATCTCCTAGAGGGACAAACATTTGCCAGATGATTAATACCTCCACAACAGAAACAAACCCTCCCATGCGAGCCGAATCTTCTATTGTCAGAGGCAATCAACCCCAGCTGCATGGGCTCCTGCTCAGAAGGAGCTGACAGCGACTGAGACCCCTGCGCAGAGAATGGGACCGCTGCACAGTCCTGGGACCGAGTATGACAGGAAGGAGAGATCTCTCCTCTCTCTCTAAGACGCCTGTCAATACGAACGGCCTGAGACATAGCAGAGTCCAAGGAGATAGGCCTCTCATGAAAGGCAAATGCATCTTTCAATCCCTCTGAAAGACCATGGCAAAACTGACTTCGGAGTGCAGCATCATTCCAACCAGTATCAGCTGCCCATCTCCGAAATTCTGAGCAGTATATTTCTGCGGATTGTTTACCCTGGCATAATAGACGTAGTCTAGACTCAGCCAGAGCAATACGATCCGGATCATCATATATCTGACCCAGGGCTAAAAAGAATTCATCCACTGAACGGAGAGGCCGTGCCCCCTCCGGCAGTGAAAAGGCCCAAGACTGAGCGTTACCCCTGAGCAGCGATATAATGATCCCCACCCTCCGCTCCTCATCACCAGAGGAAAGGGGAAGAAGGCGAAAAATGGAGTTTGCAAGCCTCTCTAAAACGCACAAAATTCTCACTACCCCCGGAGAACGTATCCGGGAGCGAGATCTTAGGCTCAGAACAAACTCCATGAACACAAGCTGAACCGAATCTGTTAAAGGGTTTCTACCACTTGCATATGACATATTTGGTGTTCAGACACTAGCGATCCGCTAGTGTCTGATGTAGCATACAAGCTAATTATTACATTAATCCGTTCGGCCGTTTTGTCAAAAAAAGCACTTATATATTTATGCAAATGAGCCTCTAGGTGCTATGCGGGCGTTTTTCGGCATCGGCGCAGGCGCAGTGGAAATGTCTGAGCACGGAGCGGTCAGACATTGACTGCGCCTGCGCCGAATGCCGCGACGAACGGCGCAGGCGCGAGATTTCGGAAGGCAGAAGCAGGGGGAGGATCGAATAGAGTTGAAGATGGGCGTGCTGGAGCGAGGAGCTGGGCGGCAAACTGCAAGGTAGACGGAGCCTCTAGGTGCTGGAAAAAACGCCCGCATAGCACCTAGAGGCTCATTTGCATAAATATAAAAGTCCTTTTTTTAACCAAACGGCCGAATGGATTAATGTAATAATTAGCTTGTATGGTACATCAGACACTAGCGGATCGCTAGTGTCTGAACACCAAATATGTCATATGCAAGTGGTAGAAACCCTTTAAAAGTGAAACCGGATCCATGCTTGAGACGGTTTTGGCGGTTTATAATGTCACGGAAAGGTGTAAAGGAAACAAGACAATGTAAAATGAATATATAAGTCGCTGGATCCAAAACTAAGGAACAAAAGGGAGACCCCTGCATCAGACCTGGCTCTCTCCCTAACTGCTCAGCCTATGCGAACACCCCAATGGTGGATGATCGCATATCCACGTACCTCGACTGTATAACCCCTGAACACCCTACAATAGTGAAGGGACACGACCACCGGCTCCCTACACTGGACACGGAGGGAGTCAGGGTCACCTGGGATCCAGCAAACAGAAAATAACAAATGAGTATACAGCACTTATCTTGTAGAAGCCTGGGAAATAGGATCAGCATGCACACACACTCCAGGAAGTTGTATAAACCGCACACTAATGCAGTATGGGGAGGAATTTAAAGGGATGCAATCAGTCCAACTACATGACAGCTGAGAGAGGCTAACGAGATGAGGAACTGAAAACCAAAACAAAGAAAGCTCAAGGAGGAGGTTCTGAAAGGCTTCTGTCAGAGCTTCTCAGCTGTCTGGTTGTGACAAAACCACACTGACTGGTGATCACTAGATTCCAAGCTTTCCCCTACAGTAATATCAGATACCAAATTCCCATTTGTGAATACTAAATCTAAAATGGTCTCCTTCCGGGTTGGCTCCACTACTTGCTGTAGCGATAATCCCAGTAGGGAATTTAGAATATCTGTGCTCCTGGCAGAACTGGCTATTTTGGTTTTCCAGTTTACATCAGGAAGATTGAAGTCTCCCATAATGATAACTTCCCCCTTCAATGTCATTTTAGCTATTTCCTCAACTAGTAGATCATCTAGAACTGTTGGTAATAACCAAAGGATGAAGGAGGGGGGGGGGGGAGGGGAGACCCCTGCCCACACTGGCCCATACTTAACCATCCCAAATACAGACACTGACCACGTTCTTTCTTTTAACCTTTCTTTATTGTTGGGTGGTAGTCGGCCACAGCTATATTTTTTATTCTTCAAAAACGGCAACAGTATAAAAACCGTGCGATCCGCCAGCCGCTGGACTCCCAACGGGCAGATTTCGCCAAACCCATCATTAATAACTTTCTAGTTACAGTAACTTGCCGCCAGCTGTGACTTATAAAATTCTTCAAGCCCGCACACAGCCCCCCGAGGACAGAACACACAGACAAACAGTAATATAAATTAACATTAAAACTTTCAAATACAGGAAACAAAAGGGAGGGAGGGGGCACCGCGCTTCCGATCAAGAGGAAGAGGATAGGCTGGGGGCAGCACATAAGTACCCTCCTGCTACCCGCCTCCTCTTCCTGCCGTGCCCTAAGGAGACCCACAGTCCCTGTCTACCCTCCCAATCTT
Organism: Bufo gargarizans; assembly: GCF_014858855.1. Taxonomy (NCBI): domain Eukaryota; kingdom Metazoa; phylum Chordata; class Amphibia; order Anura; family Bufonidae; genus Bufo; species Bufo gargarizans. The sequence continues at coordinate 75,651 of NW_025334628.1, read as the reverse complement.
TGACTTGGCCTAGGTGGTCTATATCTCACACCTACACGAGTTACCTTATTGTAAAGGGGGATATTAATCCCCAATATAATGCGAATATCGATAATTAATATTCCTAAATAGGAGGAGCCGTCTAGTGATGACTCCGCCTATTTATGCCTTTATATAATAATTACACAATACCTTCGCTATGCTTTACACTGATCGCTACACTAGCTGCATGCGCCTTACTGAACTAACTATCGCCAATAACTACACGTTACACAGATAGTTACAAGTAACACAGTATCTATTACTTACAATACACTAACAATACAGCACTAAATATACACTCCTAAAGTGCACTACACGTTCCCAATTCCACCCATAAACTATCTATACAATTCACACATACAAGTATAGAACAACCCACCCCACCTAATTCTATCCCTAAGATATGACAAGGGTTAACGGTGGCACTGCAGGGGTGTATGCAGGCCACCGACACAAATACAGCTACACAGTAATGCAAGGGTTAATTCGCTGCAAATGTAGTAACCAGGGGATCAGGGGTTAACTCAGGGGAAAAGGGGTATGGTAAGGCCTGGCAGGGAAAGGGTTTATCAGGGGAGGTGGTGAAACAGGGGTTGTCCACCAGGGGTTAACAGGGTAAATCAGGGGAAAGGGGTTCACCAGGGGTTATAGGATTAAGTGGGGGTTCGTTGGTGGGATAGTGGGGGGTTAATGGAGTGGGGGTTAATAAAGGGGCAGAAACGTTGGTGGGATAGTGGTAGGGGGGATACTTAATCCTTCTGCTCGTTCTTCTAGGGAGATCCTCACCAGCCAGGGGGCCACTCTGTCCTTCTGGGGGGGTAGGGACAGCAGGGGTCCGGTCCGACTGAGCGCAGGATGCGCTCCCTTTCAGGTGGGGGGGTCCCAATCCTCTGTATCAGGGAGGGGGGGGGGGTCCGGTCGGCCGCCTTTTCCTGAGCGCAGGACGCGCTCTCCTCCATGTGGGGGGGGGGGGGGGCCCTGATCCTACCTTCTGAGTGCCGGGGCCGCCGGATATTTATCCCCAGCGGCCCGCACTCCCGCGCTGCGCACCCCCATCATCCACGTGGGCCGGCGCAGTGATATGACGTCACTGCGCCGGCCAGCACATCGGGGACGCGCTGCAGGCAGGAGACGCCTTTGAACTGCCGCCTACAGCACCTAGCATTCCGGACAGCGTGATAGTAATCGCAGTAATCGTCGGAATGCGCATAATAGGAGGAGGGGAGGCTTCTCCCACCCTTCCATCATGTGTAATTATCTCCAGTGGCGCTGAAGATAATTACAACAAAGGGCTCAGATTCTGTTGAATCTGAGCTCTTTGTATCCATCAGGATGACCGGACCCTTGATGCAATTAGCCAGATTGCATCGGTGCGAATGCTTGGGGCCCATTCACACCGATGCACCTGGTTTCAAGTGTAGGGGGGGGGGGAATATATATATAATATACATGCGTATGGATGCTTGGGGCACATCCATACACATGTATACATTAATATTAGGGACATAGACATATCTAAAGGGGGCACATTATTATATAAGGGGGCACAAGCCCCTACATTATAAGGGGGCACGGCTTCCAGGGGGCACATATTTCCCACAGGGGCCACCATGAGCCCCTGGGGATCACCATGGGCAGACGTGCGCAGATGCTGGGCACATCTGCGCACATCGTCCCATGATGCTGTGGTTAATGTATGCACATATATACCCTACATGCCCGCACGTGTTTGCAGGCATGCATGGATATATATGCATAAGTCTCAACCGTTCCTCAACACTTATGATTATCAAGCTACCCCTCATCACCACCACTGTACGACCTCTCATCACCACCACTGTACGACCTCTCATCACCACCACTGTACGACCTCTCATCACCACCACCACCACTGTACGACCTCTCATCACCACCACCACCACCACTGTACGACCTCTCATCACCACCACCACCACTGTACGACCTCTCATCACCACCACCACCACTGTACGACCTCTCATCACCACCACCACTACTGTACGACCTCTCATCACCACTACTGTACGACCTCTCATCACCACCAGCGCTCTACGACCTCTCATCACCACCAGCGCTCTACGACCTCTCATCACCACCAGCGCTCTACGACCTCTCATCACCACCAGCGCTCTACGACCTCTCATCACCACCAGCGCTCTACGACCTCTCATCACCACCAGCGCTCTACGACCTCTCATCACCACCAGCGCTCTACGACCTCTCATCACCACCAGCGCTCTACGACCTCTCATCACCACCAGCGCTCTACGACCTCTCATCACCACCAGCGCTCTACGACCTCTCATCACCACCAGCGCTCTACGACCTCTCATCACCACCAGCGCTCTACGACCTCTCATCACCACCAGCGCTCTACGACCTCTCATCACCACCAGCGCTCTACGACCTCTCATCACCACCAGCGCTCTACGACCTCTCATCACCACCAGCGCTAACTCTCATCACCACCAGCGCTCTACGACCTCTCATCACCACCAGCGCTCTACGACCTCTCATCACCACCAGCGCTCTACGACCTCTCATCACCACCAGCGCTCTACGACCTCTCATCACCACCAGCGCTCTACGACCTCTCATCACCACCAGCGCTCTACGACCTCTCATCACCACCAGCGCTCTACGACCTCTCATCACCACCAGCGCTCTACGACCTCTCATCACCACCAGCGCTCTACGACCTCTCATCACCACCAGCGCTCTACGACCTCTCATCACCACCAGCGCTCTACGACCTCTCATCAACGCCCGCGTCATGTGACTTTTAAGACGTTCCATCCTGTCATGATATGCATTAATGGGAGAGACCTGGTGTGTATTCGGATACTGTGCAGATTGCTGTGGGATTGTGGAAATTTATGTTGCGTTGTATCCACCATATTACAGGCACAGGAAATAAAAACAGATGTTAATGTAAGAATTGTGTCAGTGCAACAAACGCCAAATCCCAGGGCCCCTTTTGTACCCAGGTGTAGGAATGGCCAAGTGGAATAGGGTGGCCTAAAATGTCCCTTTATGTTGTATGAGTGAATGTCACGTGCTCCTACCTATATACTGTCAGACCCTGGGCGTCGGCTCTGAAGCAGACAAATAGGGCGAATAATTGAGGGATAAAAGAATAACTTGAGTCTAGATTTTAAGATGCAGTTGAAAAGCAGCTTTACTTTGGTAAACTTTCATCAGACACAATCTTCAAACTTTTTCTTGGTCCCAGCAGGCTTTAGCATTAAAACTCTGGCAGGCAAACTCATCTCTGCTACATCTGTTTCTCTCTGGCTCTGCTGTACTGACAGGCTTGCTGTATAACTTAAGTACTTTCACACTAGCGGCAGGGTGGATCCGACAGGCTGTTCACCCTGTCGGATCCGTCCTGCCGCTATTTCGCTATGTCGCCGGACTGCTGAGAGGCCGCCTGACTAAAAGTACTGCATGTCCGACTTTTTAGTCCGGCGGGCTCTCACCGCGCACTGCCGTGTTGCGCCAGAGCTCCGCCTCCGTTCCCATTATAGTCAGTGGGGACAGAGCGGCAGTCCGGTGGCATGGCGAAATAGCGGCAGGACGGATCCGACATTGTGAACAGCCTGTCGGATCCATCCTGCCGCTAGCGTGAAAGTAGCCTTAGCTTCTTCTTTATGCTGCAACTTCTCTCTTTGTCGTCTGTCTCTTAATTATACCAAGGAACTCCCCTCCTGGCTCTTGAGGCTCTAAGCTGTTGCCTCCACATCCAGCAAAGCTGAAGGTGCTCTGGCTGGCTTGGCCTGGGAATTTCCAGCAGAGACATGCCCAGGACACCCTCCTTCCCCTAGCAGGGGGTAAGCTAGACTAACTAAAACTGATCCCCACCCTTCCTGCAGGAAGTGGGACTCGCCCACTCCTCCACAGAGGGGGGTTAAAATGGAATGGAAAAGTGCTCGTGTGCTCGGGCTGAGCACATCGGTATGCTCGTGTGCTCTACCAAGCACAGTGGAAGTCAATGGAAGAACCCCAGGCACATCCTGCTCAGAAAAAAAAGGGTAACTGGTTCACACACAAAAATTGAAATTGATGGAAACCCCACCAAAATAGTTTGGAAACAACATTGGGAGGATGTCTGCATGTATCTTGGACTCCCATTATCTATGACATACAATAGACAGCCACACAAAGGCTATATGCCAAAAACCAGGTATGTGCAAACCAACAACCTATCCATGAGACAGATAACAGGCAGCACACCTCACAATAGCAGCCTCGTGCACTATGAAGACATTCCAAACTCCCAAAAAAAAATTTCCCCTCGGATAGGAATAATTACTATCTATCACTCATAAACGTTCCATCCCATCATCATCGGGCTTTATTGCATACTTTCTTGTTAAGTTCTATCACTCCTAAACGTTCCATCCCGTCTGAAACATTCCAAACCAGCTCTCATCTGACTGAGAGCCAGTAAGCCTCAAAGTTACTTCAGTGTAACGGTCATGTACACACAGGGGGGAGGATAGTGACCACTGCGCTCCACCCTCACCCCTGGCCCTGCCTACTTGCCTCACGAGTCCTGATGACAGGGGACAACTAGACGGCAGTCCCTAACTTAGAATACGTGCGGGAAGGACAGACAAGACAAATAACGGATAGTGAACGGACCGGGTCAAAACCAAGAGGATAACGCAGTACAGAGGGATAAGCAAAGAAAGGTTAGGAGAAGTCGGGGTCATAAATACCAGGAGAGTCGAGCAGTACCAAAGGAGTCCGCAAAGAATAGTCAGGTGGAAGCCGAGGTCAATATACCAGGAAGGATGAGCAGTACAGGAGGAGCAGGCAAAGGATCGTCAGGGAAAAGGATCAGGTAAGTACACAGGTATCCAACAACTGCCAGGAACCTAAATTAACAGGCAACCTGTGGCCAGCAGGCTGCCTGTATTTATAGTGGGGAGTGAGGATCATGTGACGTGGCCAGCGTCACATGACCGACAGACCGACCAGTCAAGCACCGAGTGATCAGCTCGGCGCTCAAGGCAGACCTAGGAGCAGGGAACCTCCCAGCTATCAAGCCGCCCTGGGAACTGAGGTCAAACACAGATCCTCGCTCCCGAAGCTAAGCAGGAGGTCTGCGGCTGATGGGAGACCGAGTGCGCCTTCGGCACCCCGTTACAGTACCCCCCCCCCTTTTACGAGGGGCCACTGGACCCAAGACTTCAGGCGATGGCCTTTCAGGGTGTTCTAAATGAAATTTTCGAACAAGTCTAGGAGCATGAACCTCCCTGGCAGGTACCCAAGATCTCTCTTCAGGTCCATACCCCTTCCAGGGCATGTTCTGTAAGGAATTACGCACCTTCCTGACAGCCACTATTTTAGACACCACATACTCAACAGCATCATTAACAAGAACCGGCAGAGGCGAGGCCTTCGATGGTACTACCGGTTCAAGATATTTTTTAAGTAGCGATTTATGGAACACATTATGAATGTGGAATGACTCGGGCAGCTCCAACCTAAATGATACCGGGTTAATCACCTCCGTGATCTTATATGGTCCAATAAAACGAGGAGCAAACTTTTTAGAATCTGCCTTAAGAGAGATTCTTGGAGGACAACCATACCTTATCCCCAACCTGAAAATTCACCCCCCTTGAACGTCTCCTATCGGCCTTGAGTTTCTGAGAACTTTGAGCCTTTTCTAAGTTCGATTGAACCCGGGCCCACACTGTGCACAGTTCGGAGGAGAGCCTGTCCGCCTCAGGGTTAGAGGAGGAGACGGATGACCCAGAATGAAAACGGGGATGGAAACCATGGTTACAAAAGAAAGGTGAAACCCCAGCAGAAGAATTGACACGGTTATTTAAAGCAAATTCAGCCAATGGAAGAAATTTCACCCATAATTGCTGGTCATCAGCAACATACTACCTCAAGAATTGTTCCACAGACTGATTAAGGCGTTCAGTCTGCCCATTACTCTCAGGGTGGTATGCAGAGGAAAAAGACAATGAAATTTGACATCTTTGACAGAAGGCCCTTCAGAATTTGGACACAAACTGCACACCCCTGTCAGAAACAATATTTTCCGGGATACCATGCAATCCGAACAATTTCTTTCACAAAAATAGACGCCAGGGTTTTGGCATTCGGGAGTTTAGACAGGGGAATGAAATGGACCATCTTGCTAAACCTATCGACCACTACCCAAACTACAGTCTTACCCTCCGCCGGCGGTAGGTCAGTTATAAAGTCCATCGAGATATGGGACCAGGGTCTACTGGGAATGGGTAAGGGTCGTAGGTTACCAGCAGGGCGGGTCCTAGGTGTCTTGGACCTGGCACAAACCTCACAGGCTGACACGTAGGACTTGACATCCCTAGTTAGAGTGGGCCACCAATAAGATCTAGAAACCAGATCCTTAGTGCCCTCAACACCCAGATGTCCACAAAAGGCAGAATCGTGACACTCACCCAACAGCTGGAGACTAAATTATACGGGAACAAACAACTTATCTGTTGGGGTGGATACCGGTGCCAGATGTTGTTCAGACCTAATGCGAGCCGAGATATCCTGGGTTAGAGCTGCTATGAAGATTTTAGGATGGATTCAGGTGGTACCTCAGTAGGTTGAAAAGCATGGAAGCTCCGAGATAATGCGTCCGCCTTCACATTTTTACTTCCTGGCCTAAACGTAATGGAAAAATCAAAACGAGTAAAAAACAGAGCCCATCTGGCTTGACGGGGATTCAACCTCTTAGCAGACTCGAGAAACATAAGGTTTTTATGGTCAGTGACAACAGTTACACAATGCCTTGCCCCCTCCAGAAAATGCCTCCACTCCTCAAATGCCCATTTAATGGCCAGCAGCTCCCTATATCGTAGTTTCTCTCCATGGGAGAGAATTTCCTGGAAAAGAAGGCACATGGTCTCAGGTTAGTGAGGCTAGCAGGACCTTGTGAAAGGACTGCTCCTGCGCCGTCCTCGGACGCATCCACCTCCACAATAATAGGTCTCTCCTGATCAGGCTGGATCAGAATGGGAGCGCTACTGAATGCCTTTTTTAATTTTTCAAATGAAGAAATGGCCTCAGTAGACCAATTCTCCAAATCGGCCCCTTTCTTAGTAAGGTCAGTCTAAGGTTTAGCAATTATGGAAAAATTCATAATAAATTTACGATAGTAATTGGCGAAACCTAAGAACCGTTGTAAGGCCTTTAAGGATGAAGGTCTTACCCATTCCTTAATTGCTAGTACCTTACCAGGATCCATCTTGAAGGCGTGAGGAGTCAGAACATGCCCTAGAAACAGAATCTCCTGTACACCAAAGACACATTTCTCTTGCTTAGCGGACAACTGATTCTCCCTCAACACCTCTAATACTTGTTTAACCGCCTCCGGACCGCCTAACGCAGGATCGCGGTCCGGAGGCGGCAGCTCTGCGCAGAGTCACGCATATACACGTCATCTCGCGAGAGCCGTGATTTCCTGTGAACGCGCGCACGTTCACAGGATCGGAAGGTAAGCGAGTGGATCTCCAGCCTGCCAGCGGCGATCGTTCGCTGGCAGGCTGGAGATACGATTTTTTTAGCCCCTAACAGGTATATTAGACGCTACCTGGTCCTCTGGTGTCCCTTTTGTTTGGATCGACCACCAGAGGACACAGGCAGCTCAGTAATAAGTAGCACCAAACACCACTACACTACACCCCCCCCGTCACTTATTAACCCCTGATCACCCCTTATAGACTCCCTGATCACCACCTGTCATTGATCACCCCTCTGTCATTGATCACCCCCCTGTAACGCTCCATTCAGACGTCTGTATGATTTTTACGGATCCACGGATACATGGATCGGATCCGCAAAACACATGCGGACGTCTGAATGGAGCCTTACAGGGGGGTGATCAATGACAGGGGGTGATTACCCCATATAGACTCCCTGATCACCCCCTGTCATTGATCACCCCCCTGTAAGGCTCCATTCAGACATTTTTTTGGCCCAAGTAAGCGGAAATAGTTTTTATTTTTTTTATTACAAAGTCTCATATTCCACAAACTTTTGTCAAAAAATAAAATCTCACATGAACTCACCATACCCCTCACGGAATCCAAATGCGTAAATTTTTTTTAGACATTTAGATTCCAGACTTCTTCTCACGCTTTAGGGCCCCTAAAATGCCAGGGCAGTATAAATACCCCACATGTGACCCCATTTCGGAAAGAAGACACCCCAAGGTATTCCGTGAGCGGCATATTGAGTCCATGAAAGATTGAAATTTTCGTCCCAAGTTAGCGGAAATTGAGACTTTGTGAGAAAAAAAAAAAAAAAGAAAAATCAATTTCCGCTAACTTATGCCAAAAAAAATATAATTATTGAATACCTTGGGGTGTCTTTCCAAAATGGGGTCACTTGTGGGGTATTTATACTGCCCTGGCATTTTAGGGGCCCGAAAGTGTGAGAAGAAGTCTGGGATCCAAATCTCTAAAAATGCCCTCATAAAAAGGAATTTGGGCCCCTTTGCCCATCTAGGCTGCAAAAAAGTGTCACACATGTGGTATCGCCGTACTCAGGAGAAGTTGGGCAATGTGTTTTGGGGTGTCATTTTACATATACCCATGCTGGGTGAGATAAATATCTTGGTCAAATGCCAACTTTGTATAAAAAAAAAATGGGAAAAGTTGTCTTTTGCCAAGATATTTCTCTCACCCAGCATGGGTATATGTAAAATGACACCCCAAAACACATTCCCCAACTTCTCCTGAGTACGGTGATACCACATGTGTGACACTTTATTGCCGCCAAGGTGGGCAAAGGGGCACATATTCCAAAGAGCACCTTTCGGATTTCACAGGTCATTTTTTACACATTTTGATTTCAAACTACTTCTCACACATTAGGGCCCCTAGAATGCCAGGGCAGTATAACTACCCCACAAGTGACCCCATTTTGGAAAGAAGACACCCCAAGGTATTCCGTGAGGGGCATAGTGAGTTCCTAGAATTTTTTTTTTTTGTCACAAGTTAGCGGAAAATGATGATTTTTTTTTTCTTACAAAGTCTCATATTCCACTAACTTGCGACAAAAAAATATATTCTAGGAACTCGCCATGCCCCTCACGGAATACCTTGGGGTGTCTTCTTTCCAAAATGGGGTCACTTGTGGGGTAGTTATACTGCCCTGGCAATTTAGGGGCCCTAATGTCAAAATCTGTAAAAAATGGCCGGTGAAATCCGAAAGGTGCTCTTTGGAATGTGGGTCCCTTTGCCCACCTAGGCTGCAAAAAAGTGTCACACATGTGGTATCGCCGTACTCAGGTGAAGTTGGGCAATGTGTTTTGGGGTGTAATTTTACATATACCCATGCTGGGTGAGATAAATATCTTGGTCAAATGCCAACTTTGTATGAAAAAATGGGAAAAGTTGTACTTTGCCAAGATATTTCTCTAACCCAGCATGGGTATATGTATTGACACCCCAAAACACATTCCCCAACTTCTCCTGAGTACGGCGATACCACATGTGTGACACTTTTTTGCAGCCTAGGTGGGCAAAGGGGCACACATTCCAAAGAGCACCTTTCGGATTTCACCGGGCATGAACTCACTATGCCCATCAGTGAATACCTTAGGGTGTCTACTTTCCGAAATGGGGTCATTTGTGGGGTGTTTCTACTGTCTGGGCATTGTAGAACCTCAGGAAACATGACAGGTGCTCAGAAAGTCAGAGCTGCTTCAAAAAGCGGAAATTCACATTTTTGTACCATAGTTTGTAAACGCTATAACTTTTACCCAAACCCTTTTTTTTTTTTACCCAGACATTTTTTTTTATCAAAGACATGTAGAACTAAAAATTTAGTGAAAAATTTATATATGGATGTGGTTTTTTTTTTGCAAAATTTTACAACTGAAAGTGAAAAATGTCATTTTTTGCAAAAAAATCGTTAAATTTCGATTAATAACAAAAAAAGTAAAAATGTCAGCAGCAATGAAATACCACCAAATGAAAGCTCTATTAGTGAGAAGAAAAGGAGGTAAAATTCATTTGGGTGGTAAGTTGCATGACCGAGCAATAAACGGTGAAAGTAGTGTAGTGCAGAAGTGTAAAAAGTGGTCTGGTCATTAAGGGGGTTTCAGCTAGGGGGGCTGAAGTGGTTAACATGAGACACATGGGATTCGAAGTCAGGAGAGAATATCAAAATGTTGTCAAGATAGACAATAACAAATTTGCCTAAAAACTCCCTAAGAATGTCATTCATGAAGTTTTGGAACACAGCTGGGGCATTGCTGAGTCCAAAAGGCATCACCTGATATTCAAAGTTTCCTGCCGGAGTATTGAACGCCATCTTCCATTCGTCTCCCTCCTTGATTCGGATTAGAGTGTATGCCTCTTTCAGGTCAATCTTGGAAAACCAGGTTGCCCCCAGAACCTGGTTAAATAAATCCGGAATCAATGGGAGGGAGTATCTATTCTGGACAGGGATTTTATTTAATCTCCGGTAAGCGATACATGGCCTAAGACAACCATCTTTTTTCTTAACGAAGAAAAACCCCGCCCCCATAGGAGAGACAGAAGGTCTAATATGCCCTTTACCAAGGCTCTCCTTAATATAATCTTCCATGGCCTTGCGTTCGGGCTTAGAAAGATTATAAATTCGCCCCTTAGGAAACTTGGCCCCCTTTACTAGCTCTATAGTACAATCATAAGGTCTATGGGGGGGGGGGGGTAGAACCTCCGGGGTTGGTGATGAGAATACATCAGAATATTCCCTAATAACAGTGGGTAAAGTATCTGACAAGCACGGGTCACACTTAGGCCCCCATCTCACCAACTCCCCCTTGGACCAATCTATAGTGGGGTTATGTAGTCGGCGCCAAGGCAACCCTAGTACCACCTCAGCCGGTAGGTTCTGCAGGACTAAAAGGGAACATCTCTCTGAGTGGCACACACCCACGGTTAGAGAAATCTCTGAGGTACATGAGCTCACCGTACCACGAAATAAGAGGAGTAGCATCAATAGCCATGACATGGATAGGAGTTGGTAAAGCAAACATTGGAATACCCAATCTTACAGTGTACTCAGTAAATAAAGCTGGCCGTTATGGGTACCAAAAGCTTACATTTAGAAAAATCAGGGTGTACCTGGTCTTTAACTTGCCTTGCGAGACTTGACAGAAAGGACCTTCTTAGGACACTGGTTGATCCAATGGTCAGGATCTCCACAGTAAAAGCATTCTTCACGTCTGCGGTGAAGATTCCCTCGGGTCATGCCAACCTGCATGGGTTCCTCGGTGGAGACCTCAGCATTGTCTCTGGGATAGGCCTCTGGCTGGACCACCATCTGGGAAGAGAACTGTCGTTCCTGTCGTCTCTCTCTAACCCGTCGGTCAAGTCGGACAACAAGGGTCATCATCTCCTCTAAGGTCTCTGGAAGTTGATAATTGACCAGAAGATCCTTTAAATTATCAGACAGACCTGACCTGAACTGACTCTTCAGGGCTGGTTCATTCCATCCTGAGGGGACACACCACCTTCTGAATTGGGTGCAATAATCCTCCGCAGGTAGATTGCCCTAAACCAGTGCCTTTAGAGCCGTCTCGGCTACTAGAGCCCTGTCTGGTTCATCATAGAGGGTACCCAGGGCCTGAAAGAACCCCTCCACAGAAGTTAAACAACTGGCACCAGCAGGTAAAGAGAACGCCCAGTCCTGGGGATCATCCTGTAGTCGGGAAATGATAATGCCCACGCGTTGACTCTCGGGGCCAGAGGACACGAGGCGCAAACGGAAGTAAAGTCTGCAACTCTCCTTAAAAGAGAGAAACTTCTTCCGGTCTCCAGAAAAGGGTTCTGGGAGCTTAATCTGGGGCTCAAAATGCGGACTGGAGGCCTGAGGAGTGGAAGAACCTTGCCCTAACTCCTGTACCATCTGCGTCAAATTAGAGACATGGTCAGTCAGGGTCACCAGAGGATTCATTATACAGTGGTTATTGGGCCTGTTAATCTGTAACGGTCACGTCCACACACACACAAGGGGGAGGATAGTGACCACTGCGCTCCACCCTCACCCCTGCCCCTGCCTACTTGCCTCACGAGTCCTGATGACAGGGGACAACTGAACGGCAGTCCCTAACTTAGAATACGTGCGGGAAGGACAGACAAGACAAATAACGGATAGTGAACGGACCGGGTCAAAACCAAGAGGACAACGCAGTATAGAGAGATAAGCAAAGAATGGTCAGGAGAAGCCGGGGTCATAAATACCAGGAGAGTCGAGAAGTATCAAAGGAGTCCGCAAAGAATAGTCAGGTGGAAGTCGAGGTCAATATACCAGGAAGGATGCGCAGTACAGGAGGAGCAGGCAAAGGATCGTCAGGGAACAGGATCAGGTAAGTACACAGGTATCCAACAACTGCCAGGAACCTAAATTAACAGGCAACCTGTGGCCAGCAGGCTGCCTGTATTTATAGTGGGGAGTGAGGATCATGTGACGTGGCCAGCGTCACATGACCGACAGACCGACCAGTCGAGCACCGAGTGATCAGCTCAGCGCTCAAGGCAGACCTAGGAGCAGGGAGCCTCCCAGCTAGCAAAGCTGCCCTGGGAATGAGGTCAAACACAGATCCTCACTCCTAAAGCTAAGCAGGAGGTCTGCGGCTGATGGGAGACCGAGTGCGCCTTCGGCACCCAGTTACATTCAGATCTGTTAGATGGCTTGGGTGGACCTGCGCACCTAGATCAATATCATTAGGGAGACAAAAAGTTTTCTAGTTGTCCTAACATAATATTCAATAACCGTTCTATACAGTTTTGTCATGTAATTTAATTTGCATAAACATGGGCATATGGGAAAGACATGCAAATGAGCAGAATCTGCCTTATTTTTCAGCTATAAAAACATTTGCATGGAAAATTTGCGATCTACACTACTCATGAACAGCGCCATCTATTGGTTTCATAGTCTTATGACAAGACTGTTAGACTTTGAGTCTTATGAGGCTACTTTCACACTCGCGTTTGGTTCGGATCTGTCATGGATCTGCACAAACGCATCCGTTCAGACAATACAACCGTCTGCATCCGTTCATAAAGGATCTGTATGTATTATCTTTAACATAGCCAAAACGGATCCGTCTTGAACACCATTGAAAGTCAATGGGGGACGGATCTGTTTTTTATTGTGCCTTATTGTGTCAGTGAAAACGGTTCCATCTCCATTGACTTACATTGTGTGTCAGGACGAAACCGTTTGGCTCAGTTTCGTCAGACGGACACCAAAACGCTCCAAAGCGGAATGGTGGTGGAACAGAGCCAAACTGATGCATTCTGAGCAGATCTTTTTCCATTCAGAATGCATTAAGTACAAAACTGATCTGTTTTGGACCGCTTGTGAGAGCCCTGAACGGATCTCACAAACGGAAACCAAAATGCCAGTGTGCAAGTAGCCTGACAAGACTATTAGTCTTGTCCTAAGACTATGAAACCAATAGATGGTGCTATTCATCTTGTTGGGGCGCTAGTAAGTGGGGCACCCTGCTCAACAGAGTCCACACACCGTGTAGCAGTCAACCTTTTGTGTGGAAAACTCGCGATAAAAATTTGGTGGGGCGTGACACCAGCAGTGACCGCCTGCGGGTGAGATGCCTCCTGAACGAGGGGCAGGGGTAACTCGCCAATTAGCCTCAGGAATTTGCCAGTTGTCCGCTGGTGAATGTCTTCTGACTTCTTTCTTTGCAGTGATGCAATGGTTAAACTCTGCATAAGTTTTGTGTTTCATGTGTTAATCAGCTCTGCTATATACACCCTGCCATTCACCTCATTCAGTGCCTTGCTGTCTATGTACTTACCTGTATACTAACCTCTAAGTGCCTGATGTTAGCCCTGTCTAGTAGGGATGAGCGAACTCGAACTGTATAGTTCGGGTTCGTACCGAATTTTGGGGTGTCCGTGACACGGACCCGAACCCGGACATTTTCGTAAAAGTCCGGGTTCGGGTTCGGTGTTCGTCGCTTTCTTCGCGCTTTTGTGACGCTTTCTTGGCGCTTTTTGAAAGGCTGCAAAGCAGCCAATCAACAAGCGTCATACTACTTGCCCCAAGAGGCCATCACAGCCATGCCTACTATTGGCATGGCTGTGATTGGCCAGAGCACCATGTGACCCAGCCTCTATTTAAGCTGGAGTCACATAGCGCCGCCCGTCACTCTGCTCTGATTAGCGTAGGGAGAGGTTGCGGCTGCGACAGTAGGGCGAGATTAGGCAGATTAACTCCTCCAAAGGACTTGATTAACTGATCGATCTGCAGCTGTGGACCATTGAGCTGCTGATCCTCAATTGCTCACTGTTTTTAGGCTGCACAGACCGTTTGTCAGTCTCATTTTTCTGGGGTGATCGGCGGCCATTTTGTGTCTTGTGGTGCGCCAGCACAAGCTGCGACCAAGTGCATTTAACCCTCAATGGTGTGGTTGTTTTTTGGCTAAAGCCTACATCAGGGTGAAGCTGTGACACCAAGTGCATTTAACCAGCAATAGTCTGTTCATTTTTTGGCCATATACAAAATCAGGGGCAAGCTGCGCCTGTCACCAAGTGCATTTAACCCTCAATGGTGTGGTTGTTTTTTGGCTAAAGCCTACATCAGGGTGAAGCTGTCACACCAAGTGCATTTAACCAGCAATAGTCTGTTCATTTTTTGGCCATATACAAAATCAGGGGCAAGCTGCGCCTGTCACCAAGTGCATTTAACCCTCAATGGTGTGGTTGTTTTTTGGCTAAAGCCTACATCAGGGTGAAGCTGTCACACCAAGTGCATTTAACCAGCAATAGTCTGTTCATTTTTTGGCCATATACAAAATCAGGGGCAAGCTGCGCCTGTCACCAAGTGCATTTAACCCTCAATGGTGTGGTTGTTTTTTGGCTAAAGCCTACATCAGGGTGAAGCTGTCACACCAAGTGCATTTAACCAGCAATAGTCTGTTCATTTTTTGGCCATATCCCAGTCTAATTCTGTCACTAAATCCATACCGGTCACCCAGCGCCTAAATACTAGGCCTCAAATTTATATCCAGCTAAATCTGTCCCTAGTGCTGTAGCTGGGCGAGTTATTTAGTGTCCGTTCAAGCACATTTCTTGTTCTGGGTTGAAATACAATTCCCAATTTAGCAATTTCATAATTTAGTGGTTCCTGCTATATCAGAGCTCTTTGAAATCTATCCCAAAAAGGGTATATAATATTGAAGGTGCACATAGGGTCATTCAGAATAACTTCACACACACCCGCTACTGTGTATTTCCAAGTCTAATTCTGTCACTAAATCCATACCGGTGACCCAGCGCCTAAATACTAGGCCTCAAATTTAATTCCCTCTAAATCTCTCGTTACCCACCGCTGTACTGTTGTTGCTGGGCAAGATATTTAGTGTCCGTCAAAGCACATTTTTTGTTCTGGGTTGAAGTACAATTCCCAATTTAGCAATTTCATAATTTAGTGGTTTCTGCTATATCAGAGCTATTTGAAATCTATCCCAAAAAGGGTATATAATATTGAAGGTGCACATAGGGTCATTCAGAATAACTTCACACACACCCGCTACTGTGTATTTCCAAGTCTAATTCTGTCACTAAACCCATACCTGTCACCCAGCGCCTAAATACTAGGCCTCAAATTTAAATCCCTCTAAATCTCTCGTTACCGTTGTCCTGTTGTAGCTGGGAAAGTTATTTAGTGCCCGTCAAAGCACATTTTTTGTTCTGGGTTGAAGTACAATTCCCAATTTAGCAATTTCATAATTTAGTGGTTCCTGCTATATCAGAGCTATTTGAAATCTATCCCAAAAAGGGTATATAATATTGAAGGTGCACATAGGGTCATTCAGAATAACTTCACACACACCCGCTACTGTGTATTTCCAAGTCTAATTCTGTCACTAAATCCATACCGGTGACCCAGCGCCTAAATACTAGGCCTCAAATTTAATTCCCTCTAAATCTCTCGTTACCCACCGCTGTACTGTTGTTGCTGGGCAAGATATTTAGTGTCCGTCAAAGCACATTTTTTGTTCTGGGTTGAAGTACAATTCCCAATTTAGCAATTTCATAATTTAGTGGTTTCTGCTATATCAGAGCTATTTGAAATCTATCCCTAAAAGGGTATATAATATTGAAGGTGCACATAGGGTCATTCAGAATAACTTCACACACACGCTTCTGTGCATTTCCAAGTCTAATTCTGTCACTAAACCCATACCTGTCACCCAGCGCCTAAATACTAGGCCTCAAATTTATATCCAGCTAAATCTGTCCCTAGTGCTGTAGCTGGGCGAGTTATTTAGTGTCCGTTCAAGCACATTTCTTGTTCTGGGTTGAAATACAATTCCCAATTTAGCAATTTCATAATTTAGTGGTTCCTGCTATATCAGAGCTATTTGAAATCTATCCCAAAAAGGGTATATAATATTGAAGGTGCACATTGGGTCATTCAGAATAACTTCACACACACGCTTCTGTGCATTTCCAAGTCTAATTCTGTCACTAAATCCATACCGGTGACCCAGCGCCTAAATACTAGGCCTCAAATTTAATTCCCTCTAAATCTCTCGTTACCCACCGCTGTACTGTTGTTGCTGGGCAAGATATTTAGTGTCCGTCAAAGCACATTTTTTGTTCTGGGTTGAAGTACAATTCCCAATTTAGCAATTTCATAATTTAGTGGTTTCTGCTATATCAGAGCTATTTGAAATCTATCCCTAAAAGGGTATATAATATTGAAGGTGCACATAGGGTCATTCAGAATAACTTCACACACACCCGCTACTGTGTATTTCCAAGTCTAATTCTGTCACTAAATCCATACCGGTGACCCAGCGCCTAAATACTAGGCCTCAAATTTAATTCCCTCTAAATCTCTCGTTACCCACCGCTGTACTGTTGTTGCTGGGCAAGATATTTAGTGTCCGTCAAAGCACATTTTTTGTTCTGGGTTGAAGTACAATTCCCAATTTAGCAATTTCATAATTTAGTGGTTTCTGCTATATCAGAGCTATTTGAAATCTATCCCTAAAAGGGTATATAATATTCAAGGTGCACATTGGGTCATTCAGAATAACTTCACACACACACGCTTCTGTGCATTTCCAAGTCTAATTCTGTCACTAAATCCATACCGGTCACCCAGCGCCTAAATACTAGGCCTCAAATTTATATCCCGCTGAATTTGAATACAATACATTGGGCCAAATAATATATTTGTTGTTGTGGTGAACCATAACAATGAGAAAAACATCTAGTAAGGGACGCGGACGTGGACATGGTCGTGGTGGTGTTAGTGGACCCTCTGGTGCTGGGAGAGGACGTGGCCGTTCTGCCACATCCACACGTCCTAGTGTACCAACTACTTCAGGTCCCAGTAGCCGCCAGAATTTACAGCGATATATGGTGGGGCCCAATGCCGTTCTAAGGATGGTAAGGCCTGAGCAGGTACAGGCATTAGTCAATTGGGTGGCCGACAGTGGATCCAGCACGTTCACATTATCTCCCACCCAGTCTTCTGCAGAAAGCGCACAGATGGCGCCTGAAAACCAACCCCATCAGTCTGTCACATCACCCCCATGCATACCAGGGAAACTGTCTCAGCCTCAAGTTATGCAGCAGTCTCTTATGCTGTTTGAAGACTCCGCTGGCAGGGTTTCCCAAGGGCATCCACCTAGCCCTTCCCCAGCGGTGAAAGACATAGAATGCACTGACGCACAACCACTTATGTTTCCTGATGATGAGGACATGGGAATACCACCTCAGCATGTCTCTGATGATGACGAAACACAGGTGCCAACTGCTGCGTCTTTCTGCAGTGTGCAGACTGAACAGGAGGTCAGGGATCAAGACTGGGTGGAAGACGATGCAGGGGACGATGAGGTCCTAGACCCCACATGGAATGAAGGTCGTGCCACTGACTTTCACAGTTCGGAGGAAGAGGCAGTGGTGAGACCGAGCCAACAGCGTAGCAAAAGAGGGAGCAGTAGGCAAAAGCAGAACACCCGCCGCCAAGAGACTCCGCCTGCTACTGACCGCCGCCATCTGGGACCGAGCACCCCAAAGGCAGCTTCAAGGAGTTCCCTGGCATGGCACTTCTTCAAACAATGTGCTGACGACAAGACCCGAGTGGTTTGCACGCTGTGCCATCAGAGCCTGAAGCGAGGCATTAACGTTCTGAACCTGAGCACAACCTGCATGACCAGGCACCTGCATGCAAAGCATGAACTGCAGTGGAGTAAACACCTTAAAACCAAGGAAGTCACTCAGGCTCCCCCTGCTACCTCTTCTGCTGCTGCCGCCTCGGCCTATTCTGCTGCTGCCGCCTCGGCCTCTTCCTCCGCCTCTGGAGGAACGTTGGCACCTGCCGCCCAGCAAACAGGGGATGTACCACCAACACCACCACCACCACCTCCGTCACCAAGCGTCTCAACCATGTCACACGCCAGCGTTCAGCTCTCCATCTCACAAACATTTGATAGAAAGCGTAAATTCCCACCTAGCCACCCTCGATCCCTGGCCCTGAATGCCAGCATTTCTAAACTACTGGCCTATGAAATGCTGTCATTTAGGCTGGTGGACACAGACAGCTTCAAACAGCTCATGTCGCTTGCTGTCCCACAGTATGTTGTTCCCAGCCGGCACTACTTCTCCAAGAGAGCCGTGCCTTCCCTGCACAACCAAGTATCCGATAAAATCAAGTGTGCACTGCGCAACGCCATCTGTAGCAAGGTCCACCTAACCACAGATACGTGGACCAGTAAGCACGGCCAGGGACGCTATATCTCCCTAACTGCACACTGGGTAAATGTAGTGGCAGCTGGGCCCCAGGCGGAGAGCTGTTTGGCGCACGTCCTTCCGCCGCCAAGGATCGCAGGGCAACATTCTTTGCCTCCTGTTGCCACCTCCTCCTTCTCGGCTTCCTCCTCCTCTTCTTCCACCTGCTCATCCAGTCAGCCACACACCTTCACCACCAACTTCAGCACAGCCCGGGGTAAACGTCAGCAGGCCATTCTGAAACTCATATGTTTGGGGGACAGGCCCCACACCGCACAGGAGTTGTGGCGGGGTATAGAACAACAGACCGACGAGTGGTTGCTGCCGGTGAGCCTCAAGCCCGGCCTGGTGGTGTGTGATAATGGGCGAAATCTCGTTGCAGCTCTGGGACTAGCCAATTTGACGCACATCCCTTGCTTGGCGCATGTGCTGAATTTGGTGGTGCAGAAGTTCATTCACAACTACCCCGACATGTCAGAGCTGCTGCATAAAGTGCGGGCCGTCTGTTCGCGCTTCCGGCGTTCACATCCTGCTGCTGCTCGCCTGTCTGCGCTACAGCGTAACTTCGGCCTTCCCGCTCACCGCCTCATATGCGACGTGCCCACCAGGTGGAACTCCACCTTGCACATGCTGGACAGACTGTGCGAGCAGCAGCAGGCCATAGTGGAGTTTCAGCTGCAGCACGCACGGGTCAGTCGCACTACAGAACAGCACCACTTCACCACCAATGACTGGGCCTCCATGCGAGACCTGTGTGCCCTGTTGCGCTGTTTCGAGTACTCCACCAACATGGCCAGTGGCGATGACACCGTTATCAGCGTTACAATACCACTTCTATGTCTCCTTGAGAAAACACTTAGGGCGATGATGGAACAGGAGGTGGCCCAGGAGGAGGAGGAGGAGGATGAGGAAGAGGGGTCATTTTTAGCACTTTCAGGCCAGTCTCTTCGAAGTGACTCAGAGGGAGGTTTTTTGCAACAGCAGAGGCCAGGTACAAATGTGGCCAGCCAGGGCCCACTACTGGAGGACGAGGAGGACGAGGATGAGGAGGAGGTGGAGGAGGATGAGGATGAAGCATGGTCACAGCGGGGTGGCACCCAACGCAGCTCGGGTCCATCACTGGTGCGTGGCTGGGGGGAAAGGCAGGACGATGACGATACGCCTCCCACAGAGGACAGCTTGTCCTTACCCCTGGGCAGCCTGGCACACATGAGCGACTACATGCTGCAGTGCCTGCGCAACGACAGCAGAGTTGCCCACATTTTAACCTGTGCGGACTACTGGGTTGCCACCCTGCTGGATCCACGCTACAAAGACAATGTGCCCACCTTACTTCCTGCACTGGAGCGTGATAGGAAGATGCGCGAGTACAAGCGCACGTTGGTAGACGCGCTACTGAGAGCATTCCCAAATGTCACAGGGGAACAAGTGGAAGCCCAAGGCCAAGGCAGAGGAGGAGCAAGAGGTCGCCAAGGCAGCTGTGTCACGGCCAGCTCCTCTGAGGGCAGGGTTAGCATGGCAGAGATGTGGAAAACTTTTGTCAACACGCCACAGCTAACTGCACCACCACCTGATACGCAACGTGTTAGCAGGAGGCAACATTTTACTAACATGGTGGAACAGTACGTGTGCACACCCCTCCACGTACTGACTGATGGTTCGGCCCCATTCAACTTCTGGGTCTCTAAATTGTCCACGTGGCCAGAGCTAGCCTTTTATGCCTTGGAGGTGCTGGCCTGCCCGGCGGCCAGCGTTTTGTCTGAACGTGTATTCAGCACGGCAGGGGGCGTCATTACAGACAAACGCAGCCGCCTGTCTACAGCCAATGTGGACAAGCTGACGTTCATAAAAATGAACCAGGCATGGATCCCACAGGACCTGTCCGTCCCTTGTCCAGATTAGACATTAACTACCTCCCCATAACCATATATTATTGGACTCCAGGGCACTTCCTCATTCAATCCTATTTTTATTTTCATTTTACCATTATATTGCGATGCTACCCAAAGTTGAATGAACCTCTCCTCTGCCTGTGTGCTAGGCCTAAATATATGCCAATGGACTGTTGCAGTGGTGGCTGACATGAAGCCTGATTCTCTGCTATGACATGCAGACTAATTCTCTGCTGACATGAAGCCAGATTGTCTGTTACGGGACCTCTCTCCTCTGCCTGGGTGCTGGGCCTAAATTTATGACAATGGACTGTTGCAGTGGTGGCTGACGTGAAGCCTGATTCTCTGCTATGACATGCAGACTGATTCTCTGCTGTCATGAAGCCAGATTGTCTGTTACGGGACCTTTCTCCTCTACCTGGGTTCTGGGCCTAAATTTATGAAAATTGACTCTTACAGTGGTGGGTGACGTGAAGCCTGATTCTCTGCTATGATATGAAGACTGATTCTCTGCTGACATGAAGCCAGATTGTCTGTTACGGGACCTTTCTCCTCTGCCTGGGTTCTGGGCCTAAATTTATGAAAATTGACTCTTACAGTGGTGGGTGACGTGAAGCCTGATTCTCTGCTATGATATGAAGACTGATTCTCTGCTGACATGAAGCCAGATTGTCTGTTACGGGACCTTTCTCCTCTGCCTGGGTTCTGGGCCTAAATTTATGAAAATTGACTCTTACAGTGGTGGGTGACGTGAAGCCTGATTCTCTGCTATGATATGAAGACTGATTCTCTGCTGACATGAAGCCAGATTGTCTGTTACGGGACCTTTCTCCTCTGCCTGGGTTCTGGGCCTAAATTTATGAAAATTGACTCTTACAGTGGTGGGTGACGTGAAGCCTGATTCTCTGCTATGATATGAAGACTGATTCTCTGCTGACATGAAGCCAGATTGTCTGTTACGGGACCTTTCTCCTCTGCCTGGGTTCTGGGCCTAAATTTATGAAAATTGACTCTTACAGTGGTGGGTGACGTGAAGCCTGATTCTCTGCTATGATATGAAGACTGATTCTCTGCTGACATGAAGCCAGATTGTCTGTTACGGGACCTTTCTCCTCTGCCTGGGTTCTGGGCCTAAATTTATGAAAATTGACTCTTACAGTGGTGAGTGACGTGAAGCCTGATTCTCTGCTATGATATGAAGACTGATTCTCTGCTGACATGAAGCCAGATTGTCTGTTACGGGACCTTTCTCCTCTGCCTGGGTTCTGGGCCTAAATTTATGAAAATTGACTCTTACAGTGGTGGGTGACGTGAAGCCTGATTCTCTGCTATGATATGAAGACTGATTCTCTGCTGACATGAAGCCAGATTGTCTGTTACGGGACCTTTCTCCTCTGCCTGGGTTCTGGGCCTAAATTTATGAAAATTGACTCTTACAGTGGTGGGTGACGTGAAGCCTGATTCTCTGCTATGATATGAAGACTGATTCTCTGCTGACATGAAGCCAGATTGTCTGTTACGGGACCTCTCTCCTCTGCCTGGGTGCTGGGCCTAAATATATGCCAATGGACTGTTGCAGTGGTGGCTGACGTGAAGCCTCATTCTCTGCTATGACATGCAGACTAATTCTCTGCTGACATGAAGACAGATTCTCTGTTACGGGACCTCTCTCCTCTGCCTGGGTGCCGGGGCCTAAATATCTGAGAATGGACTGTTCCAGTGGTGGCTGACGTGAAGCCTCATTCTCTGCTATGACATGCAGACTAATTCTCTGCTGACATGAAGACAGATTCTCTGTTACGGGACCTCCCTCCTCTGCCTGGGTGCTGGGCCTAAATATATGCCAATGGACTGTTGCAGTGGTGGCTGACGTGAAGCCTCATTCTCTGCTATGACATGCAGACTAATTCTCTGCTGACATGAAGACAGATTCTCTGTTACGGGACCTCCCTCCTCTGCCTGGGTGCTGGGCCTAAATATATGCCAATGGACTGTTGCAGTGGTGGCTGACGTGAAGCCTCATTCTCTGCTATGACATGCAGACTGATTCTCTGCTGACATGAAGCCAGATTCTCTGTTACGGGACCTCTCTCCTCTGCCTGTGTGTGTGCTGGGCCTAAATATATGCCAATGGACTGTTGCAGTGGTGGCTGACGTGAAGCCTCATTCTCTGCTATGACATGCAGACTGATTCTCTGCTGACATGAAGCCAGATTCTCTGTTACGGGACCTCTCTCCTCTGCCTGTGTGTGTGCTGGGCCTAAATATATGCCAATGGACTGTTGCAGTGGTGGCTGACGTGAAGCCTCATTCTCTGCTATGACATGCAGACTAATTCTCTGCTGACATGAAGACAGATTCTCTGTTACGGGACCTCCCTCCTCTGCCTGGGTGCTGGGCCTAAATATATGCCAATGGACTGTTGCAGTGGTGGCTGACGTGAAGCCTCATTCTCTGCTATGACATGCAGACTGATTCTCTGCTGACATGAAGCCAGATTCTCTGTTACGGGACCTCTCTCCTCTGCCTGTGTGTGTGCTGGGCCTAAATATATGCCAATGGACTGTTGCAGTGGTGGCTGACGTGAAGCCTCATTCTCTGCTATGACATGCAGACTGATTCTCTGCTGACATGAAGCCAGATTCTCTGTTACGGGACCTCTCTCCTCTGCCTGTGTGTGTGCTGGGCCTAAATATATGCCAATGGACTGTTGCAGTGGTGGCTGACGTGAAGCCTCATTCTCTGCTATGACATGCAGACTAATTCTCTGCTGACATGAAGACAGATTCTCTGTTACGGGACCTCCCTCCTCTGCCTGGGTGCTGGGCCTAAATATATGCCAATGGACTGTTGCAGTGGTGGCTGACGTGAAGCCTCATTCTCTGCTATGACATGCAGACTAATTCTCTGCTGACATGAAGACAGATTCTCTGTTACGGGACCTCTCTCCTCTGCCTGGGTGCCGGGGCCTAAATATCTGAGAATGGACTGTTCCAGTGGTGGGTGACGGGAAGCCAGATTCTCTGCTATGGAACCTCTCTCCAATTGATTTTGGTTAATTTTTATTTATTTAATTTTTATTTTAATTCATTTCCCTATCCACATTTGTTTGCAGGGGATTTACCTACATGTTGCTGCCTTTTGCAGCCCTCTAGCTCTTTCCTGGGCTGTTTTACAGCCTTTTTAGTGCCGAAAAGTTCGGGTCCCCATTGACTTCAATGGGGTTCGGGTTCGGGACGAAGTTCGGATCGGGTTCGGATCCCGAACCCGAACATTTCCGGGATGTTCGGCCGAACTTCTCGAACCCGAACATCCAGGTGTTCGCTCAACTCTACTGTCTAGCCTTCTGCTACTCCAAGCCAACTGCAGGCATCGTACAGCACTGCTACACCTCAGCTACTTCAGGTGTGTATCAACTCTGCTTCATCACTGCACGCCCATAGCTCAGCATAGTACAGCACTGTTACAGCTCAGCTACTTCAGGTGTGTATCAACTCTGCTTCATCACTGCACGCCCATAGCTCAGCATAGTACAGCACTGTTACAGCTCAGCTACTTCAGGTGTGTATCAACTCTGCTTCATCACTGCACGTCCATAGCTCAGCATAGTACAGCACTGTTACAGCACAGCTACTTCAGGTGTGTATCAACTTTGCTTCATCACTGCACGTCCATAGCTCAGCATAGTACAGCACTGTTACAGCACAGCTACTTCAGGTGTGTATCAACTTTGCTTCATCACTGCACGTCCATAGCTCAGTATAGTGCAGCACTGTTACAGCACAGCTACTTCAGGTGTGTATCAACTCTGCTTCATCACTGCACGTCCATAGCTCAGCATAGTACAGCACTGTTACAGCACAGCTACTTCAGGTGTGTATCAACTTTGCTTCATCACTGCACGTCCATAGCTCAGCTTACACTCCTGGCAATCAGTCTCCAACAGCATACAGGGAATTCCCCCAATAACGAGACAAGGCTCCGTCTTGAGGGTCAGCAGTGCTCTGATGTGCTGGCACACCCAGCCTGGTTTTTATTACAGTTTTGCAAATACAGAACAGATACAACATATCCCCACAATGCATCATGGTTTCCTCCTCTCTGTCCCAGAGACAACCGAAGGCAATCCAATTATCTCTCAGGACAAAGGGAGATCGCCAATACACATGTGGAGACAACAGGACAGGAATCACCACCCAAACACACAATGGCACACCCCCACAGCAAACACAGACATTTAACATATCCCCAGATAGCTCAAGTCTGAGTGCATATCATTAGGTGAATGGCACTCAGAATACACGAATACAATAATATTAGCTATCTGGGTGCCCTCACATAACATGCAATTTAACCGAACGCATAATAACATAAAATACAATTCTACAGACAGATTTAAGCTGTGCGGCCGGTCTGTCTTCTCCTTTAAAGTTACTATGGGCCATAATCCTGAGGCAAGAGGCTTTTAAACAGCCCCCTCCAAAACCCAGTGGCGAGGTTGGTTTCTCCACACATCTCCCCCCCCAGGGAAGACTAACCAGATACCTGACCTCACGCCGGTCGGTACCTGAGTTAGTCTGGCAGGCCACCCACAACAAAATACTGGACCTGTTGAATTTTGGGGCCTGGCTCTGTTCTGTATGTCCCCAGCTGTTGAGTGGGCATCTGCTACTCCTTGCTTTGTGGTTTTCCAGCTTGGAGCTGTAGGTACTTGGTGGGCAGAGGCCGACTGCGCTCTGCCCAGATGCCAGCTCTTCCGCTGGGGTGAGGGGGGTACAAGCCAGTCCTGTAACAAGGGGGTCGGTGGAGCAGAGGCTAGCGGCTCTCTGCCCTGATGCCAGCTCTTCCGCTGGGAAGGGATCAGTGGGTATTGCAGGCTCATCCCCTGCCCCCAGAACTTGGTTGGGAAGTAGCTGGGAAGGGGAGGGCTCGCTTACCTCCTCCTCCTGGTATCCCTGCGGAGATGGCTGGAGATCTTGTTGTTGGAGGGGGAAACCGACTGTCTCCTCTTTGGCTAAACAGCCCTGTTGCTGGGGGACAGGACCGACTGTCCCTACCCCCTTTGCTGTGAGTGCAGAGACCACGGTCCCATCTGCACAGTTGTGGGGCTTACTGTCTCCCCCTGGTGTGTTAAGCTGCCGCTGGGGAATGGAGACTAGGCTCCCAGTTCCCAACAAATCCTGCTGCTGCTGGGGGACAGGACCGACTGTCTCTGCCCCCTGTAACTCCGCTTGCCGCTGGGGAATGGAGACTTGGCTCCCACTCGGACTCGGACAAAGGGAGATCGCTAATACACATGTGGAGACAACAGGACAGACATCACCATTTAAACATACAATGGCACACCCCCACAGCAAACACAGACATGTAACATATCCCCAGATAGCTCAAGTCTGAGTGCATATCATTAGGTGAATGGCACTCAGAATACACGAATACAATAATATTAGCTATCTGGGTGCCCTCACATAACATACAATTTAACCGAACGCATAATAACATAAAATACAATTCTACAGACAGAGTTAAGCTGTGCGGCCGGTCTGTCTTCTCCTTTAAAGTTACTATGGGCCATAATCCTGAGGCAAGAGGCTTTTAAACAGCCCCCTCCAAAACCCAGTGGCGAGGTTGGTTTCGCACAATATGTATTTACGGGGTCTAGTCCTGGGTCTATATGTATTTACGGGGTCTAGTCCTGGGTCTATATGTATTTACGGGGTCTAGTCCTGGGTCTATATGTATTTACGGGGTCTAGTCCTGGGTCTATATGTATTTACAGGCTCTGGTCTGGGGTCTATATGTATTTACGGGATATGGTCCTGGGTCTATATGTATTTACAGGTTCTGGTCTGGGGTCTATATTTATTTCCAGGCTCTGGTCTGGAGTCTATATGTATTTACAGGGTCTGGTCTGGGGTCTATATGTATTTACATGGTCTGGTCTAAAGTCTATATAGATTTAGGGGCTCTGGTCTGGGGTCTATATGTATTTACAGGTTCTAGTCTGGGGTCTCTATATATCTACGGGCTCCGGTTTAAGGTCTATATGTATTTACGAGGTATGGTCCTGGGTCTATATGTATTTACAGGTTCTGGTCTGGGGTCTATATGTATTTCCAGGCTCTGGTCTGGGGTCTATATGTATTTACAGGTTCTAGTCTGGGGTTTAGATGTATTAACAGGCTCTGGTCTGGGGTCTATATGTATTTACAGGCTCTGGTCTGGGGTCTATATGTATTTACGGGGTCTAGTCCTGGGTCTATATGTATTTACGGGGTCTAGTCCTGGGTCTATATGTATTTACAGGCTCTGGTCCTGGGTCTATATGTATCTACAGGTTCTGGTCTGGAGTGTGGCGAAACCAACCTCACCACTGGGTTTTGGAGGGGCCTGGCTACTAGCCTCTTGCCCCAGGATTATGGCCCATACTATCTTTGAAGGAGAAGACAGACCGGCCGCACAGCTTAAATCTGTGGAACTGTTTTGGGCAGGAAAGCCATGCTTGCGGCCGGTCAAATGTGACTTCCATGGAATCTAGGAACCCCTGCTCGGATATGGGTTATTTTTGGATATGTTGTTCACCCAGATCAGAGCTATCCATGGATGTATACATTATGGGGATATGTGGGGTTTTGGGGTGTTTCTGTGTTTTGGGAAAAAATGTTTGTTTTCTGTCTGTGAGTGATTAAGTTAGCCCATTACGTTTGGTAATTGTATTTTGTTGATTGCGTCTCAGACAATGCCAGTGTGTTAGTTAATTGCGTCTCAGACAATGCCAGTGTGTTAGTTAATTGCGTCTCAGACAATGCCAGTGTGTTAGTTAATTGCGTCTCAGACAATGCCAGTGTGTTTTGTTGATTGCGTTACAGACAGAGGGAAGGGGATTTTGTGTACAATTGCTGGGAAGGTTTCAATACTGTAAATGCATGTGATTGGCTGTTTTTACAAAACCCTGTGGGTGGTAACCTTGTTGGGAGATGTGTATAAATCAATGCTTGTGTGTTCAAATAAAGAGTTCCTGTTTTATCCTTTACCAAGTTGAGGTTGGTGTTTGGGTAACTGATCGACACTGGGGGATTGCTATACGCTGAAGATTTGCTATACTCCCCTGGCATAACTACTAGCTCTTGTAAGAGCTGTTCCTGCTCTCTGGATGTAGGAGAGGTTCACCCACTGGAGCCTGGAGCCTTGTCGTAGGTCCAGGGTGGGTAGGAGACGGTGAGACCTCAACCAAGCTTCGGCGGTTCGTGGGGTCTGCAGTGCGTACGGTGTCAAGAGGAGTGCTTGGAGTCCTCGGAAAGCACTAGGAGCATCTATCGACGGAGGTACCCGGTCGGGGTGCCAGGAGATCCGTTACATGGAGTCTATAAGTATTTACAGGGTCTGGTCTGGGGTCTATATGTATTTACAGGATATTGTCCTGGGTCTATATGTATTTTCAGGCTCTGGTCTGGGGTCTATATGTACAAACGAGATTCCAAAAAAGTTGGGACACTATACAAATTGTGAATACAAACTGAATGCAATGATGTGGAGATGGCAAATGTCAATATTTTATTTGTAATAGAACGTAGATGACAGATCAAACGTTTAATCCGAGTAAATGTATCATTTTTAAGGAAAAATACGTTGATTCAAAATTTCACGGTGTCAACAAATCCCAGAAAAGTTGGGACAAGTAGCAAAAGAGGCTGGAAAAAGTAAATTTGAGCATAACGAAGAGCTGGAAGACCAATTATCACTAATTAGGTCAATTGGCAACATGATTGGGTATAAAAAGAGCTTCTCAGAGCGGCAGCGTCTCTCAGAAGCCAAGATGGTAGAGGATCACCAATTCCCACAATGTTGCGCAGAAAGATAGTGGAGCAATATCAGAAAGGTGTTACCCAGCGAGACATTGCAAAGACTTTGCATCTATCATCATCAACTGTGCATAACATCATCCGAAGATTCCGAGAATCTGGAACAATCTCTGTGCGTAAGGGTTAAGGCGGTAAAACCATACTGGATGCCCGTGATCTCCGGGCCCTTAAACGACACTGCACCACAAACAGGAATGCTACTGTAAAGGAAATCCCAGAATGGGCTCAGGAATACTTCCAGAAACCATTGTCAGTGACCACAATCCACCGTGCCATCCGCCGCTGCCAGCTGAAACTCTACAGTGCAAAGAAGCATCAATTTTGACGTAAATTTGTTTTCCCTTAGTCCTAACAGCAGCACAAGTGGGGTATTTGCCCCTGTGAAGCTGGTCAGGACAGGCAGAATTTTTGTTGAATAAAATTCTGCATCCTTAATGATTAATTAGTTAATTAATCCCCCCCCCCTCCTTATAAGGACCGTCCTCCACAGGACTAGTTGCTTTTTTAACAAGTAATCATAACAGCATAGAGGGAGGGATATTTGTGTGCTGCTGTTAGGACTAAGGGAAAACAAATTTACGTCAAAATTGACGCTTCCCTTTCGTCCTAACCAGCAGCACAAGTGGGGAAGTAGCAAGAAACCTCACACAAATTGTGGGAGGGATAAGGACTTCCTACTAAGTAGTTGGACTAAGCCACAGGAGTTAGAGGGCTGACCTAAGGAAGAGCAGCATTTAAAACAGACCGACCAAAGGCTGTTCCCTCTGAACGCCTACTGTCTAGGCGGTAATGGGAAATAAAGGTGTTTTGCGAACTCCACGAGGCAGCAGCACAAATTTGCTCTAAAGGGATTAGCTTCCTTTCTGCGTATGACGTAGAAACTGCCCTTGTAGAATGTGCAGACAAGAAGGATGGCGGTGGTAAGTCTTGGGACGTAAACGCCAGCTTAATAGCCTCTTTAATCCATCTGCTCAAGGTAGGCTTGGAAACCTTGAGCCCTCTGCTGTTCCCCGAATACGCAATGAGCAGATTTTCTGACCTCCTGAACTCTTCAGTTCTGTTTAAATATATTCTAAGGACTCTTGGGATGTCCAAGGTAAGTAATCTCTCCTCCTCAGGAGTGTTAGAAATAGGAGAAAACACAGGCAGAGTTATCGTCTGATTGATATTTCCAAACGAAGGAACCTTTGGTAGAAAGGTAGGCAGGAATCTTAACAGGACCTTGTCCTGCAGAAAACATAAATATGGTTCCACTGCCCCCAGAGCCTGGAGCTACCCAACCCTCTTGGCTGAGGTTATGGCCAAGAGAAAGGTAACTTTTAGGGAGAGGTATTTTAAGTCTACCTGTTCCAAAGGCTCGAAGGGGGAAGAGCACAACCCCCTTAAGACCACTGTCAGCTCCCACACAGGGATTGGTCTCTGGATGCTGGGCCTAAGCCTCTGAGCACCTTTAAGGAACCTCTTGATTAGGGGGTCCTGAGAAATTGGTTTACCAAGGCATGCTGACAGGGCAGCAACATGAGCTCTCAGTGTGGATGGGCTTAGACCCTTGTCTAGACCGTCCTGCAGGAATTGAAGGATACTAGAGAGAGGAGGATCTGAGGAAACTACCTCTCTATCCGTGCACCATCGCATAAATATCTTGAATATGCGGGAATACTTCTGATTCGTAGAATCCGCTCTGGAGTGAGAGATTGTTCTCAGGACCTCCACCGAAAGCCCTCTAGCTTCTAGAAGGGACCGGTCAGTCTCCAGGCTGTCAGACTGAGCCTCCTCAGATCTAGACAGGGACCTGTGTTCTGGTACACTAGGTTCTGTATTAGGGGAAGTCTCCAATAATTGCCCTGACTCATCTGCATGAGCTGGGTGAACCAAGACCTCTTCGGCCAGAATGGAATGATGGCTATCACTGAGGTCTGGTCTTGCTTGATCTTCATCAATACCCTTGGTATCATTGAAATTGGAGGGAATACATAGGCCAGCCTGAACCTCCATGTTATGGACAGAGCATCTATTGCTACTGGATTGTCCTCCTTGTATAAGGAGCAGAACTTGCTTACTTTGGCGTTCAAACGAGTTGCCATCAAATCGATCTCGGGAGTCCCCCAGCGTTGGACTATCCTGGAGAAGATGTTGTCGTTCAGGGACCACTCTCCCGGTACCGGAAGGCCCCGACTTAGACGATCTGCTACTACATTGAGATCTCCTCTGATGTGAACTGCCACTAGATGAGATAGATTGCTCTCTGCCCAAGATAGAATTAATCCCACCTCCCTCAGGAGGGTCCGGGATCTCGTTCCTCCCTGTCTGTTTAGATAAGCAACCACAGTCGTGTTGTCGGTCCGTACTCTCACCGCTTGATTTTGGATGAGAGGGGAGAAGTTATTGAGGGCTAACCTGACCGCCCTCAGTTCCCTCAGATTGGACGAGAGGAGTCTCTCCTGAGGATTTCAGGTATTCTGAACTGTATTGTGTCCCAGATGGGCTCCCCAGCTTAGAAGGGAGGCGTCCGTGGTCAAGATCACCCAAGTAGGTTGGGATAACGGCATTCCATCCACTAGGTTCTTCCACCAACTGAGGGAGGAACGGACCTCCTCTTGTAGAGGGCGAAGATGCCACAAGGCCCAAGGCACTGCCTCTGCAGATGCTGAAATGTGGCCTAACATCCTCATGAGAACCTGAATAGACACCCATCTGGAGGATAGGAGGAATTCTGCAGCTTTTATTACTTTGTCTCTCCTCTGAGGAGACAGATATAGGGTCATTAGTTGTGAATCTATCACAAACCCCAGGAACCGCCTTGTGGTAGAAGGAACCAACTCTGATTTGTCCCAATTTACGAGCCATCCCAGGTTCTGCAGAGTGTGGAGAGCGTGTTGAAGCTGGACTTGTAAGATGTCTGCGGATGCGGCTTTTAAAAGCCAGTTGTCTAAATAAGGGACGACTTCTAAGCCTAGAAGTCTTAAGTGGGCGACCAAAGGAGCCACAACCTTTGTGAAGGTGTGTGGCGCAGAGGAGATGCCGAAAGGGAACACAGCAAACTGGTAGTGCTTCACTACCTCTTTTATGAAAACAGCAACTCTGAGAAATTTTCAATGGCCTTATCCCAACTTTTTGGGGATTTGTTGACACCATGAAATTCTGATTCAACATTATTTTCCCTTAAAATGGTCAATTTTCTCAGTTTAAACTTTTGTTCCGTGATTTATGTTCTATTCTGAATAAAATATTAGAAGTTGGCACCTCCACATCATTGCACTCAGTATTTATTCACGATTTGTATAGTGTCTGTGGCGAAACCAACCTCGCCACTGGGTTTTGGAGGGGGCTGTTTAAAGGCCTCTTGCCTCAGGATTATGGCCCATAGTAACTTTAAAGGAGAAAACAGACCGGCCGCACAGCTTAAATCTGTCTGTGGAATTGTATTTTATGTTATTATGCGTTCGGTTAAATTGTATGTTATGTGAGGGTACCCAGATAGCTAATATTATTGTATTCGTGTATTCTGAGTGCCATTCACCTAATGATATGCACTCAGACTTGAGCTATCTGGGGATGTGTTAAATGTCTGTGTTTGCTGTGGGGGTGTGCCATTGTGTGTTTAAATGGTGATGTCTGTCCTGTTGTCTCCACATGTGTATTGGCGATCTCCCTTTGTCCTGAGAGATAATTGGATTGCCTTCGGTTGTCTCCGGGACAGAGAGGAGGAAACCATGATGCATTGTGGGGATATGTTGTATCTGTTCTGTGTTGCAGTCTCCCTTCTGGTCCTCTGGGGGCGGGAACGATTGGTTGCTGTATTTACATTGTGTGTGTTGTGAATTACTGATTGGTTGTATTTCAAAACCCTGTGGGCGGACTTGTATTTGCAACAACTGTAATAAAAACCAGGCTGGGTGTGCCAGCACGTCAGAGCACTGCTTGACCCTCAACACAGAGCCTTGTCTCGTTATTGGGGGGATTCCCTGTATGCTGTTAGAGACTGATTGCCAGGAGTGTAAGCTGACTGAATGCTTTTCCTGTTCGTCTGCTGACAGCTATTTTCGAGGTTCCAGTTTGGAGTGCTATTTTGTATCCAGTTCGGGAGGTTGGTGTTCTGCAGTAGCTGTGCCAGTCTCTCAGAAAGGGGCATATCGCCTAAACGGATTTTAACCCCTTGTCTGCTGAAACTGTGCCAGTTACATTGGTGGCAAGCAGCGGGATCGTTGCTACAGCCAGAAGGACAGCTACAGGAGACACCATTTCTGTGGATTCTACAATTTAAGGGCAATGCATGTCTCAGTACAGCGACCCTAAAAGCACCAGGATGGAACCAGCAGTGGAGTACAGATACTCTGTTGAGGAATTTGACCGTATAATGTGGTTGCGGCTGAACTTCTTCGGACCCAATCCAGCTGAGAAATACGTGAAGTTCGTGAGGAGTCTAGTGTCTAAGACCCTACTATACCGGGCAGAAGGTGACGGTCAGCTGCCACGTTGGGTGGACCCTCCATAGGAAGTTACGGTTGCGGGACAGTGGGAGCCCAGTCTCCATTCCCCAGCGGCAGTGTGAAGTGCAGGGAGGGGAGAGCAGCGGCCTCCCTCCCCAGCGGCAGGCTGAGTTACAGGGGGCAGAGGTAGTTGTTCCTGCCCCCCAGCAGCAGCATGATTTTTTGGGAATTGGGAGCCTAGTCTCCATTCCCCAGCGGCAGGCAGAGTTACAGGGGGCAGAGACAGTCAGTCCTGTCCCCCAGCGGCAGAGTGTCCTACAGGGAATAGAGAGCCCAGTCTCCTTTCCCCAGCAGCAGGACACTGTATTGGGAGAGGAGGCGGTCGGTCGCCCTCCCCAGCGGCTGGAAGTATGTATGGGAGAGGAGCTCGTTACCCCCTCTCCCCAGCGGCAGCTTAACGCACCAGGGGGAGACAGTAAGCCCCACAACTGTGCAGATGGGACCGTGGTCTCTGCACTCACAGCACAGGGGGTAGGGACAGTCGGTCCTGTCCCCCAGCAACAGGGCTGTTTAGCCAAAGAGGAGACAGTCGGTCTCCCCCTAAAACAACCAGATCTCCAGCCATCTCCGCAGGGATACCAGGAGGAGGAGGTAAGCGAGCCCTTCCCTTCCCAGCTACTTCCCAACCGAGTTCTGGGGGCAGGGGATGAGCCTGCAATACCCACTGATCCCTTCCCAGCGGAAGAGCTGGCATCACGGCAGAGAGCCGCTAGCCTCTGCTCCACCGACCCCCTTGTTACAGGACTGGCTTGTACCCCCCTCACCCCAGCGGAAGAGCTGGCATCTGGGCAGAGCGCAGTCGGCCTCTGCCCACCAAGTACCTACAGCTCCAAGCTGGAGAACCACAAAGCAAGGAGTAGCAGATGCCCACTCAACAGCTGGGAACCTACGGAACAGAGTCAGGCCCCAAAATTCAACAGGTCCAGTATTTGGTTGTGGGTGGGCTGCCAGACTAACTCAGGTACCGACCGGCATGAGGTCAGGTATCTGGTTAGTCTTCCCTGGGGGGGGGGAGATGTGTGGCGAAACCAACCTCGCCACTGGGTTTTGGAGAGGGCTGTTTAAAAGCCTCCTGCCTCAGGATTATGGCCCATAGTAACTTTAAAGGAGAAGACAGACCGGCCGCACAGCTTAAATCTGTCTGTAGAATTGTATTTTATGTTATTATGCGTTCGGTTAAATTGTATGTTATGTGAGGGCACCCAGATAGCTAATATTATTGTATTCGTGTATTCTGAGTGCCATTCACCTAATGATATGCACTCAGACTTGAGCTATCTGGGGATATGTTAAATGTCTGTGTTTGCTGTGGGGGTGTGCCATTGTGTGTTTGGGTGGTGATTCCTGTCCTGTTGTCTCCACGTGTGTATTGGCGATCTCCCTTTGTCCTGAGAGATAATTGGATTGCCTTCGGTTGTCTCCGGGACAGAGAGGAGGAAACCATGATGCATTGTGGGGATATGTTGTATCTGTTCTGTGTCGCAGTCTCCCTTCTGGTCCTCTGGGGGCGGGAACGATTGGTTGCTGTATTTACATTGTGTGTGTTGTGAATTACTGATTGGTTGTATTTCAAAACCCTGTGGGCGGACTTGTATTTGCAACAACTGTAATAAAAACCAGGCTGAGTGTGCCAGCACGTCAGAGCACTGCTTGACCCTCAACACAGAGCCTTGTCTCGTTATTGGGGGGATTCCCTGTATGCTGTTGGAGACTGATTGCAGGAGTGTAAGCTGACTGAACGCTTTTCCTGTTCGTCTGACTGACAGCTATTCGCGAGGTTCCAGTTTGGAGTGCTATTTTGTATCCAGTTCGGGAGGTTGGTGTTCTGCAGTAGCTGTGCCTGTCTCTCAGAAAGGGGCATATCGCCTAAACGGATTTTAACCCCTTGTCTGCTGAAACTGTGCCGTTACAGTGTCCCAACTTTTTGGGAATCCGGTTTGTATTTACAGGGTCTGGTCTAAAGTCTATATGTATTTTCATGCTCTGGTCTGGGGTCTATATAGAGTTAGGGGTCCAGTATGGAGACCAGTGGTCAGTGATCTTCTGTACTAGGGGGGACCCTGATTGGGACGAGCTCTTTGAGGCCCATACATTCTTACAGACCCTACAGACTGGGCTCGTTGTTTTTCCACTGTTGTGCGTTGTGATGACCCCTGGTTTCTGTGCTTCCTGTATATCGCCGGCCGACCCTGGAATCTGCTGAGCTTCCTGATTCTTCCCGTTATCAGCTCCGGAGACACTTCCTCTTCTCTGGAAGTCTCTGTATCGTTCCTTCACCGCCCTCTGGTTCCTCATAATGTTCGCCCTCATCTTCCTCTCTTGCTCCTGCGTCTGGTCCGGGAGGATGGGGGGTTATGAAGTGGGGGCTTCTCCCCTCGTGCAATGACCCCCATCATCCTCATTGTGGGAGGACCCCATCTACAGGTCCTTCTCAAAAAATTTGCATATTGTGATAAAGTTCATTATTTTCTGTAATGTACTGATAAACATTAGACTTTCATATATCACTCAGGCAAAAGGAATCTGTCCTTCATCACTGGACTCCGGACTTCTATGTCCGTTACTTCCGTATGGACAGATCGTGGCAGACGAGCACCAGACGATAGATGTCACTTCTGCCAGTATGGTGTCCATGCACGAGAGGTCATGCCCCTCCAACTGACACCCATTCAGGCTGTGAAAATAATGTAAAAACGAAAAAAGACGCCTTTGTGTAAAATGTCACCTGCAAAAATAAGTGCGTTCTGTATAAAGGAAATAGGGGAAGTGACCCCCCTACCCCCCCCCCCACACACACACACACACATATGTCTTATGTGGTACAGGCCAGAGCATTCCATATTTTCTTTTCCCCTTTCTGTGACCTATGGACTTCTCTAATATATTTACAAAAATTTCCCATCATCGACCATATTCCTCTGAATCTGAACGGGCTCTGTGCCGCCCTCTAGTGGGGACATCAGGTGAGGAGGTCTCTGTGCCGCCCTCTAGTGGAGACATTTATCAGGTGAGGAGGGCTCTGTGCCGCCCTCTAGTGGGGACATCAGGTGAGGAGGTCTCTGTGCCGCCCTCTAGTGGAGACATTTATCAGGTGAGGAGGTCTCTGTGCCGCCCTCTAGTGGGGACATCAGGTGAGGAGGTCTCTGTGCCGCCCTCTAGTGGAGACATTTATCAGGTGAGGAGGGCTCTGTGCCGCCCTCTAGTGGGGACATCAGGTGAGGAGGTCTCTGTGCCGCCCTCTAGTGGTGACATTTATCAGGTGAGAAGGTCTCTGTGCCGCCCTCTAGTGGAGACATTTATCAGGTGAGGAGGTCTCTGTGCCGCCCTCTAGTGGTGACATTTATCAGGTGAGGAGGTCTCTGTGCTGCCATCTAGTGGTGACATTTATCAGGTGAGGAGGGCTCTGTGCCGCCCTCTAGTGGAGACATTTATCAGGTGAGGAGGTCTCTGTGCCGCCCTCTAGTGGTGACTTTTTTTTAGGTGAGGAGGGCTCTGTGCCGCCCTCTAGTGGGGACATTTATCAGGTGAGGAGGTCTCTGTGCCACCCTCTAGTGGTGACATTTATCAGATGAGGAGGTCTCTGTGCCGCCCTCTAGTGGTGACATTTATCAGGTGATGAGGTCTCTGTGCCGCCCTCTAGTGGTGACATTTATCAGGTGAGGAGGTCTCTGTGCCGCCCTCTAGTGGTGACATTTATCAGGTGAGGAGGGCTCTGTGCCGCCCTCTAGTGGGGACATTTATCAGGTGAGGAGGGCTCTGTGCCGCCCTCTAGTGGTGACATTTATCAGGCGAGGAGGTCTCTGTGCCGCCCTCTAGTGGTGACATTTATCAGGTGAGGAGGGCTCTGTGCCGCCGTCTAGTGGTGACATTTATCAGGTGAGGAGGTCTCTGTGCCGCCCTCTAGTGGAGACATTTATCAGGTGAGGAGGTCTCTGTGCCGCCCTATAGTGGTGACATTTATCAGGTGAGGAGGTCTCTGTGCTGCCCTCTAGTGGTGACATTTATCAGGTGAGGAGGTCTCTGTGCCGCCCTCTAGTGGCAGCATCGGTGATGACGACAGGTCGTACAGCGATGCTGTGTCTACAGGTCGTACAGCGATGCTGGTGACGAGAGGTCGTACAGCGATGCTGGTGAAGACGGGTCGTACAGCTATGCTGGTGACTACAGGTCGTACAGCGATGCTGGTGACTACAGGTCGTACAGCGATGCTGGTGACGAGAGGTCGTACAGCGATGCTGGTGAAGACGGGTCGTACAGCTATGCTGGTGACTACAGGTCGTACAGCGATGCTGGTGACTACAGGTCGTACAGCGATGCTGGTGACGAGAGGTCGTACAGCGATGCTGGTGAAGACGGGTCGTACAGCTATGCTGGTGACTACAGGTCGTACAGCGATGCTGGTGACTACAGGTCGTACAGCGATGCTGGTGACTACAGGTCGTACAGCGATGCTGGTGACGAGAGGTCGTACAGCGATGCTGGTGACGACAGGTCGTACAGCTATGCTGGTGACTACAGGTCGTACAGTGATGCTGGTGACTACAGGTCGTACAGCGATGCTGGTGAAGACAGGTCGTACAGCGATGCTGGTGACGACAGGTCTTACAGCGATGCTGGTGACGACAGGTCGTACAGCGATGCTGGTGAAGACAGGTCGTACAGCGATGTTGGTGACGACAGGTCGTACAGCGATGCTGGTGAAGACAGGTCGTACAGCGATGCTGGTGACGACAGGTCGTACAGCGATGCTGGTGAAGACAGGTCGTACAGCGATGCTGGTGAAGACAGGTCGTACATCGATGCTGGTGACGACAGGTCGTACAGCGATGCTGGTGAAGACAGGTCGTACAGCGATGCTGGTGAAGACAGGTCGTACAGCGATGCTGGTGAAGACAGGTCGTACAGCGATGCTGGTGAAGACAGGTCGTACAGCGATGCTGGTGACGACAGGTCGTACAGCAATGCTGGTGACTACAGGTCGTACAGCGATGCTGGTGACGACAGGTCGTACAGCGATGCTGGTGACGACAGGTCGTACAGCGATGCTTGTGACGAGAGGTCGTACAGCAATGCTGGTGAAGACAGGTTGTACAGCGATGCTGGTGACGACAGGTTGTACAGCGATGCT
Source organism: Bufo gargarizans (assembly GCF_014858855.1). Taxonomy (NCBI): domain Eukaryota; kingdom Metazoa; phylum Chordata; class Amphibia; order Anura; family Bufonidae; genus Bufo; species Bufo gargarizans. The sequence continues at coordinate 37,473 of NW_025334628.1, read as the reverse complement.
TGTGACGACAGGTCGTACAGCGATGCTGGTGACGACAGGTCGTACAGCGATGCTGGTGACGACATTGTGATAGCACACACATGGACATTTCTTTACTTCATATGGCCTTTGAGGTCATACCTGAAGGACATCTGATACATCCCAGTTACCTGTGCAGGGAGCACGGATGTAATATGTCCAGGAGGAATCACAGGAGCGGTAGGAGCTTTCTGCAGCCTTGTACCCACAGCTATGGAGGTGCTAGAGCTAAACCCCAGGACCTGACAACCTAAAGTTCTCCTGTGGGTGTAGGAGGACAGGGTGTCAGTAGGGATGTCTGCCAGGAGATGCTGTACAGTGACCAGAGATGTCTCTCCTGTCTTGGCTGACCTGTGCTTCACACAGCCTTCAGATGACCACACAGCAGGTAGATGCAGCTTTGCATGTGACAAAAGTATAAGAAAAGCAGTATGAGCAGAATATTGACTGCAGCTCTGGATATGACTGGAGTGTAAGGCATGATATAAAGGCAGAATTGTGACCACAGCTCTGGATGTGACTGGAGTATAAAACATGAAGTAACAGCAGAAATGTGACTGCAGCTCTGGATGTGACTGGTGTATAAAACGGTACAACAGCAGAGTTTAGCCTGCAGCTCTGGATGTAACAGCAGAATTTAGATTGCAGCTATGGAGGTGACTGGAGCATTGGAAATTACATAAAAATAGTAGCAGGATGTAACAGCAGCTCTGGATATGACTGGAGCATAATACATAATGTAACAATTGTGAGCGCAGCTCTATATGTGGAGTACACGGCAGGATGTAACAGCAGCTTTGGATGTGACTGGCGCATAAATAATATATAATGGTGATTACTGACGGTCACATGCAGATGTCTCATGTGGAGCTGTCTAATCACTAGTAAACACTTGGTATCCACCGCTCTCTCTGATCTGGATTTTCTCTGACCATGTTAACATAAAAATGTCTTGAACATTAGAGTGCCAGCTCTTGTGTTACACTGTGGATGGTGATGGCAGTGAGCCACACTTGGCTCTGATTTCCTCATGTGTCCTGAGTCAGCATTACTGCTCTGGCCAGCAGGGAACCGCCGAGGACGGACGGGTCACACCTAGGACCAGAAACCTCATGATTTCCAGAGAAACCACTCCCTTCAGAAGAAAATGGGGGTGGATTTCTGGAGAAATCACAGACTGAAAGAGCAGAACTACTGCCAGACAAAGGACTACTGCCAGGTGAGAGACACAGAAGAGGGACTACTGCCAGACAAGGGACTACTGCCTGGTGAGACACAGAAGAGGGACTACTGCCAGACAAGGGACTACTGCCTGGTGAGACACAGAAGAGGGACTACTGCCAGACAAGGGACTACTGCCTGGTGAGACACAGAAGAGGGACTACTGCCAGACAAGGGACTACTGCCTGGTGAGACACAGAAGAGGGACTACTGCCAGACAAGGGACTACTGCCTGGTGAGACACAGAAGAGGGACTACTGCCAGACAAGGGACTACTGCCTGGTGAGACACAGAAGAGGGACTACTGCCAGACAAGGGACTACTGCCTGGTGAGACACAGAAGAGGGACTACTGCCAGACAAGGGACTACTGCCTGGTGAGACACAGAAGAGGGACTACTGCCAGGTGAGAGACAGAAGGACTACTGCCAGGTGAGACACAGAAGAGGGACTACTGCCAGGTGAGAGACAGATAATGGACTACTGCCAGGTGAGACACAGAAGAGGGACTACTGCCAGGTGAGAGACAGAAGAGGCACTACTGCCTGGTGAGAGACAGAAGAGGGACTACTGCCTGATGAGAGACAGAAGAGGGACTACTGCCTGGTGAGAGACAGAAGAGGGACTACTGCCTGGTGAGAGACAGAAGAGGGACTACTGCCTGGTGAGAGACAGAAGAGGGACTACTGCCAGACAAGGGACTACTGCCTGGTGAGACACAGAAGAGGGACTACTGCCAGGTGAGAGACAGAAGGACTACTGCCAGGTGAGACACAGAAGAGGGACTACTGCCAGGTGAGAGACAGATAATGGACTACTGCCAGGTGAGACACAGAAGAGGGACTACTGCCAGGTAAGAGACAGAAGAGGCACTACTGCCTGGTGAGAGACAGAAGAGGGACTACTGCCTGGTGAGAGACAGAAGAGGGACTACTGCCTGGTGAGAGACAGAAGAGGGACTACTGCCTGGTGAGAGACAGAAGAGGGACTACTGCTTGGTGAGAAACAGAAGAGGGACTACTGCCAGGTGAGAGACAAAAGAGGGACTACTGCCAGGTGGGAGCGAGAGAGGGGAGGGACTACTGCCTGGTGAGAGACAGAAGAGGGACTACTGCGAGGTGGGAGCGAGAGAGGGGAGGGACTACTGCCTGGTGAGAGACAGATAATGGACTACTGCCAGGTGAGAGACAGATAATGGACTACTGCCAGGTGAGAGACAGATAATGGACTACTGCCTGGTGAGAGACAGAAGAGGCACTATTGCCTGGTGAGAGACAGAAGAGGGACTACTGTCAGGTGAGAGACGGAAGAGGTACTACTGCCTGGTGAGAGACAGATGAGGGACTACTGCCTGGTAAGAGACAGATGAGGGACTACTGCCTGGTGAGAGACAGAAGAGGCACTACTGCCTGGTGAGAGACAGAAGAGGCACTACTGCCTGGTGAGAGACAGAAGAGGCACTACTGCCAGGTGAGAGACAGATAAGGGAATACTGCCAGGTGAGAAACAGAAGAGGCACTACTGCCTGGTGAGAGACAGAAGAGGGACTACTGCCAGGTGAGAGACAGAAGAGGGACTACTGCCAGGTGAGAGACAGAAGAGGGACTACTGCCTGGTGAGAGACAGAAGAGGGACTACTGCCTGGTGAGAGACAGAAGAGGGACTACTGCCAGGTGCGAGACAGAAGAGGGACTACTGCCAGGTGAGAGACAGAAGTGGCACTACTGCCAGGTGAGAGACAGTAGAGGGACTACTGCCAGGTGGGAGTGAGAGAGGGGAGGGACTGCTGCCTGGTAGGAGACAGAAGAGGGACTGCTGCCAGGTGAGAGAGGGGATGGACTGCTGCCAGGTGCTGTAAGAGAGGGGAGAGACTGCTGCCTGGTAAGAGACAGAAGAGGGACTGCTGCCAGGTGAGAGAGGGAAGGAACTGCTGCCAGGTAAGAATGAGAGAGGGAAGGGACTGCTGCCTGGTAATAGAGAGAGAGAGAGGGACTGCTACCAGATGAGAGTGAGAGAGGGAAGGGACTGCTGCCAGTGAGAGGAGAGGGACTGCTGCCTAGTAAGAGACAGAAGAGGGTCTGCTGCTAGGTGAGAGTGAGAGAGAGGAGGGTCTGCTTCTTGGTGAGAGGGAGAGAGGAACTGCTGCCTGGTGAGACTGAAAGAGGGAAGGGACTGCTGCCTGGTGAGACTGAAAGAGGGACTGGTGAGACTGAAAGAGGGACTGCTGCCTGGTGAGACTGAAAGAGGGAAGGGACTGCTGCCTGGTGAGACTGAAAGAGGGACTGGTGAGACTGAAAGAGGGACTGCTGCCTGGTGAGACTGAAAGAGGGAAGGGACTGCTGCCTGGTGAGAGTGAGAGAGGGACTGCTGCCTGGTGAGAGTGAGAGAGGGACTGCTGCCTGGTGAGAGTGAGAGAGGGACTGCGGCCTGCTGAGAGTGAGAGAGGGACTGCGGCCTGCTGAGAGTGAGAGAGGGACTGCTGCCAGATGAGAGTGAAAGAGGGCAGGGACTGCTGCCAGGTGACAGGAAGATCAGAGACTGCTGCCAGGTAAGAGGAAGATGAAGGACTACTGCTGTGTGATAGAGGGGAGGGACTGCTGCCTGGTAAGGGACAGAAGAGGGACTGCTGCCAGATGAGATTGAAAGACGGGAGGGACTGCTGCCAGGTGAAAGGACAATGAGGAACTACAGCTGAGTGAGAGAGAGGAGGGACTGCTGCCTGGTAAGAGTGAGAGAGGGACTTCTGCCTGGTGACAGAGGGGAGGGACTGCTGCCTAGAGAGAGTGAAAGAGGGACTTCTGCCAGGTGAGCGTGAGAGAGGGACTGCTGCCTGGTAAGAGCAAGAGAGGGACTGCTGCCTGGTGAGTGTGAAAGAGGGACTTCTGCCTGGTGAGAGTGAGAGAGGGGAGGAACTGCTGCCAGGTGACAGGAAGATGAGAGACTACAGCTGAGTGAGAGAGAAGAGGGACTGCTGCCTGGTAAGAGCGAGAGAGGGACTGCTGCCTGGTGAGAGTGAGAGAGAGAGGAACTGCTGCCTGGTGAGAGTGAGAGAGGGACTGCTGCCTGGTGAGAGTGAGAGAGAGAGGAACTGCTGCCTGGTGAGAGTGAGAGAGGGGAGGAACTGCTGCCAGGTGACAGGAAGATGAGAGACTGCTGCCAGGTGAAAGGAAGATGAGGGACTACAGCTGAGTGAGAGAGAGGAGGGACTGCTGCCTGGTAAGAGCGAGAGAGGGACTGCTGCCTGGTGAGAGTGAAAGAGGGACTGCTGCCTGGTGAGAGTGAGAGAGGGGAGGAACTGCTGCCAGGTGACAGGAAGATGAGAGACTGCTGCCAGGTGAAAGGAAGTTGAGAGACTACTGCTGAGTGAGAGAGAGGAGGGACTGCTGCCTGGTAAGAGCGAGAGAGGGACTGCTGCCTGGTGAGAGTGAAAGAGGGACTGCTGCCTGGTGAGAGTGAGAGAGGGGAGGAACTGCTGCCAGGTGACAGGAAGATGAGAGACTGCTGCCAGGTGAAAGGAAGTTGAGAGACTACTGCTGAGTGAGAGAGAGGAGGGACTGCTGCCTGGTAAGAGCGAGAGAGGGACTGCTGCCTGGTGAGAGTGAAAGAGGGACTGCTGCCTGGTGAGAGTGAGAGAGAGGAGGGACTGCTGCCAGGTGACAGGAAGATGAGAGACTGCTGCCAGGTGAAAGGAAGTTGAGAGACTACTGCTGAGTGAGAGAGAGGAGGGACTGCTGCCTGGTAAGAGCGAGAGAGGGACTGCTGCCTGGTGAGAGTGAAAGAGGGACTGCTGCCTGGTGAGAGTGAGAGAGAGGAGGGACTGCTGCCTGGTAAGGGACAGAAGAGGCACTGCTGCCAAATTAGAGTAAGAGAGGTGAGAGAGAGGGAAGGGACTGTTGCAGGGTAAGAGACAGAAGAAGGACTGCTGCCAGGTGAGAGAGGGAAGGGACTGCTCCCAGATGAGAGTGAAAGAGGGGAGGGACTGCTGCCAGGTGAGCGTGAGAGAGGGACTGATGCCCGGTAAGAGCAAGAGAGGGACTGTTGCCTGGTGAGTGTGAGAGAGGGGAGGAACTGCTGTCAGGTGACAGGAAGATGAGAGACTGCTGCCAGGTGACAGGAAGATGAGGAACTACAGCTGAGTGAGAGAGGGGAGGGACTGCTGCCTGGTGAGAGTGAGAGAGGGACTGCTGCCTGGTTAGAGAGGGAAGGCACTGCTGCCAGATGAGAGTGAAAAAGGGGAGGGACTGCTTCCAGGTGACAGGAAGTTTAGAGACTACTGCCAGGTGAAAGGAAGATGAGGGACTGCTGCCAAATTAGAGTGAGAGTGGGGAGGGACTGCTGCAAGGTGAGAGAGGGAAGGAACTGTGGCCTGGGGAGAGTGATAGAGGGACTGCTGCCAGATGAGGGAGAGAGGGGAGAAACTGCTGCCAGGTGACAGGAAGATGAGAGACTGCTGCCAAATTAGAGTGAGAGTGGGGAGGGACTTCTGCCAGGTAAGAGTGAAAAAGGAGAAGAACTGCTTCCAGGTGAGAGTGATAGAGGGGAGTGTGGCCGGCGCAGCGCTATGAAGGGCCTTCTGCGCTGTGGCATTAGAAGAATTCTGATATCTCTGACTTTTAGTCTAACCAGACTGTCTGTTACTCTGTAATTCCTCTAGCGCTGTTCTATGGAAACAGTAGGTTTAAAGAGCACAACAAATGCTTGAAATAACTTCTTTATTAACTTCAACTTCTCTTCATATAACACGGCCGCCTCCGCAGCAGATAGTCCATGTACATAACACGTGTTGAAAGGATATCACAAAATGGCGGTATGCATAAGATGGTGGTTCAACTGTTCAATCTTGTCATTCAACATAAAATGGTGGATATATTTCTCTCTTCAGTATCTGTACTGTCACTGTAAGTTATTTAAGCACTTTATGATCTCTGAGAGGTACATCTGAGGTCTAACGAATATTTCACTTGCTGAATTTGGTCGCAATTTGCAGTATGTGGGATGGCATTGCTGCATGCTTGCAGGAAGTCACCGTACTCGGAGTCTGAAGTGTTCTTTAGGACCTATTTTAGGCCAGTTATTCCGTTTCTCTCTAAAAGCTCTTTGTACTAAGAAAGGATGACCATATCTTGCATTCAATTTTTCCCAAGCTTGTTTGTAGGCTTCTTCGTCTTTTCTATAGAAGTTACCTTCAAGAACTTCCTTGGCTTCTCCACCAACATATCTCTGAAGGTAGAATAACTTGTCGATTGGACTGAAGCAATGATGCTCAATGATTATTTCAAAACTTGCCTTCCACTCTATGAACTTCAGTACGTCTCCTGAAAATACAGTGGGTTCCGGAGCGGGAAGTCTAGCGAGGACTGTTCTCTGTGGTCTTGCTGGGACAATGGTTGTAACACTCTCCTGAGCATCGCCGTGGCATCTAGGAATAGAACCATCCGATTCTATTTTCTCACTTGGTTCTGAATTAGGTGAGTCCCTTTCTTCTTCTTCTCTTCCGGTAGAGATAGAAGGTTAATTCACACACCTTTCTCCTAACACTGGACTAGGCCTCTCTTTGTCTTTCTGAGCAGGATGGGAGAATAATGACTTCCTCACTAAGTGCTGGAGCTTTCCTTCCATTCTCCTGGGAGTATGTAGGAAAGTAGGAGTCCGCTTCTTCACTTAGAACAGATTTGAACCTACGACGACTCTGACTCATATCCTCTTCGTGTACTCTGAGTCTGGCTTCTATGATCTTAACTTCTTTTTGCCTTTCCAGGCTTTTCAATACAGCTTCCATCTGATGGCGCTGTGCCTCCATTTCAGCTTTCATCTGATGGCGCTGTGCCTCCATTTCAGCTTTCATCTGATGGCGCTGTGCCTCCATTTCAGCTTTCATCTGATGGCGCTGTGCCTCCATTTCAGCTTCTATCTGATGGCGCTGTGCCTCCATTTCAGCTTCCATCTGATGGCGCTGTGCCTCAATTTCAGCTTTCATCTGATGGCGCTGTGCCTCTATTTCAGCTTCTATCTGATGGCGCTGTGCATCCTTTTTAGCTTCTATCTGATGGTGCTGTGCATCCTTTTCAGCTTCCTTTTCAGCCATCAGTTGGCGCTGTGCCTCGATGGCAGCTGCCATTTCAATTTCTGCTCTCTTGACAGCAAGTTGTTCAGCTAATTCCTTTCTTTTGGCTGAAGTATTTGAGGACTCTGATATGTGGGTGGCACTTCTGCTAGCGAAGGAAGTCACACTTGAGATTGTGGTTCCACCTAAGGACCTAGCATAGTCTCTCATAAAAAGCTTGTTCATTCTACTTCTTGCTCTAACTTCATCATAGTTTTCTGCAGATGATGGTTCTCTCATGAGCTTTACCAAATCTTTAGTGACGGCAGTACATGTGTCCATGTTCCTTACAATGTCCTGTAACACCGGTATTTAAGAAGACCAGGAAGACAGGTCAGACACGCCCCTTGAGAAAGTGTCGTGAAACGCGCGTCGGGGTGCGCTCCCTAGAGGTTTAGGCTTTATCTCCTCATTCTACACTATCAGGTATTGATCCGGTATTTGTTGTTATTTGGCTGTATATGGGTTGTAATATATGCAATTGGTTCCCCATGCCTTTATCTCTTTTACCCTTTTGGCTTATGTAACCTTTGCCGTTTTTACCTGTATCATTTGAAATGGACTTCCTCCTTCGGTTTTGGAGGAGTCCCTTATGTCTTTTCATGCACTTTGCTGGTAAGCCATAATGATTACTCCTGAGGGGGGATTTTTTACCTTGTGTACCTACTGGGGAGCTGCTTATTCGCAGCGCTAACTGCATTGCTTCTATATATTTACTCATACTTTCAATTATTTATATATATGTTGTCTTTTATGATGTCATTTAATAAAATCTGTCATAATTATGCATGTGTGTTTTTGTTTTTTGGTACTATGGCTGTAATAAGTGTTTAAGGGGAATTCTGGTTTCATGAAATTGATAACATTTCCTCAGGATAGGTCACCCGTGTAAGCCTGGAGGTCCAACCCTCTGCACCCCCACTGACCAGGGACTGCGTCCTCTTCAGGCCATCTACGTTGTGGTGTAATTAGTTTTCTCTCTGTCACCTGAATAGGATGAGCTTTAATTACACCGATCTCCACTACAGGTAAACAGCAAGGAGGACCCAGCTCTAGAGCTGCAGCCCCTTCAAACAGCTGATCGTTGCAGGTGCTGAGAGTCGGACCTCTACCAATCTGAAATTGAAGACCTATCATAAAGACATACCATCAAATTCATGAAACCAGAATACCCCTTTAGGCTGGACTCCAGGAGACCTTGCCATCCACTGCACTTGCCCTTAATGCCATCTAACCTCCCAACCACCTCCTGAACTCCAGGTAACCTACCCAATCACCTACCTCCTGAACTTCAGGTAATCAACTCTCTGAAACGCCAGGAAACCTACCCAACCACCACCCTCCTGAACTTCAGGTAATCTATTCCCTAAAACACCAGGAAACCTACCAACCACCTCCCTCCTGAACTTCAGGGAATCTACTCCCTGAAACACCAGGATACCTACCCAACCACCTCCCTCCTGAACTTCAGGTAACCTCTTCCCTGAAACGCCAGGAAACCTACCAACCACTTCCCTCCTGAACTTCAGGTAATCTACTCCCTAAAACACCAGGAAACCTACCCAACCACCTTCCTCATGAACTTCAGGTAATCTACTCCCTGAAACGCCAGGAGACCTACCCAACCATCTTCCTTCTGAACTTCAGGTAATCTACTCCCTCAAACACTAGGAAACCTACCCAACCACCTTCCTTCTGAACTTCAGGTAATGTACCCAACAATCAGCCTTCACTTAACCTACCCAAATATTTCCATTCTGAAACTCCAGCTAAACTACCAAACCAACTGCAGCCCTGAACTTCAGGTAATCAACCCTACCACTTCCATCTTGGATCTCCAGATAACCATCCACCACATCCCTCAAACTTTGGTTTACCTACCAGACCACCTCCATTCTGCATCTCCAGCTAATTTACCCAATTACCTTCACCCCTGAATGTCTGATAATCTGCCTAACCATCTAACTCAGTGAACTACCCAACTACTTCTGTTCCAGAACTCCAGCTAACCTAACCAACCACCTGCAGCCCTGAGCTTCAGGTAATCCACCCAACCACTTCTATCTTGCATCTTTAGTTAATCCCTACCCACCACCCCTCAAACTCCAGTTCCAACCACCTAACCCCCTGAACAGCACTTAAAGAGGACCTTTCATCGGTCCAAACATTGTGAACTAAGTATCATGACATATACAGCAGCGCCCAGGGATCTTACTGCACGTACTATTATCCCTGGGCGCCGCTCCATTCTTCCGTTATGTCCTCCCAGGCTGTGAGCTCTGCGCTGCGATTGGCCAGCGCTACAGCCTAGGAGAAGGAGACGCCCAGCAGAACAAGGGCAGACTCCGCCTACTATAACCAAGTCCCCTAAGTCTCCTCCTACTATAACCAAGTCCCCGAACATACCGGAGGACATAACGGGAGAACAGAGCGGCGCCCAGGGATAATAGTAAGTGCAGTGAGATCCCTGGGCGCCGCTGTATATGTCATGATACTTAGTTCACAATGTTTGGACCGATGAAAGGTCCTCTTTAACCTACCCAACCTCAAAAATGATCCATAGGAAAAGAAGTCCAACAAGCGTATCGTCCATTAAAAAGTTTTAAGTGTGCACATTATTAGAGCTGACACGTTTCGGACATTCAATGTGTCCTTAATTGTGGCCAAACATTTGTAAGTAAATCCACGAGCTTACTAATGTGATGATGTCACAAAGGCTCTTACTTCAATTACATATTCACCCACTTATCCCAGCAGCAATGGTGGCCGGATTCTGGAGTCTGAATGCTACAAACACAAAAGACACTAATGATGACGATGATGATGATGATACAAGTCCATATAGTTCATTCCATAACGTCTAACTGATTGCAAAGGAAAAATCCAGTAACTCCCTCCGGTCTCCACCTCCCGCTGGCTGACTCACTTCTCCATTGCAATTACTTGTGAGCTGCCAGCATTGCCCTGGTGAGTGTGTAAAGTGCAAGGATGCACCTGACAGTCTCTGACTGGGAACTGGATGGTCTGAACGTGCGCCTGTGATGTGTTCACCGACGCTTTTCTTCAGGGGTTGAGAGGTGCACCCTATGTACTGGAGATTGCACTCTGCACATTAACTCCTTTTGACAACATAAGAAGTATTACAATTCAAATGCGTCCTAAGTGTAACCTGGATGTAAAGAGGTAAACGTGAGGGATTAAACCAGGTCCAGATGGCATCTGGAAGATCTACATCCAGATCATTGGCACAGTAATGGAGGTGGGCACGGCACACTTCGGAGGCAGCAAGCAGAATAGTTCCAACGAGGGGCACTTAGTGAGGCAGTTACAGGCTCTAGTGGGCACACAGCTTGGCAGTAACTGTCTCTAGTGGGCACACATCTTGGCAGTTACTGTCTCTAGTGGGCACACATCTTGGCAGTTACTGTATCTAGTGGGCACACAGCTTGGCAGTTACTGTATCTAGTGGGCACACAGCTTGGCAGTTACTGTGTCTAGTGGGCACACAGCTTGGCAGTTACTGTGTCTAGTGGGCACACAACTTGGTAGTTACTGTATCTAGTGGGCACACAGCTTGGCAGTTACTGTGTCTAGTGGGCACACATCTTGGCAGTTACTGTATCTAGTGGGCACACATCTTGGCAGTTACTGTCTCTTTTTTCCATCAGATCATATTTATTGAGTTTTTATAGCATACACAAATGTCAGTAACCACCCCGTGCCAAAACATTCCAGAGTACAAAAGGATATTGAAAGTACAATATTTAACATTGATATCCCCCTAAGCCTGCAACCCTGTCTCAAGTGAGCACACAGTTTGGCAGTAAATTTATCTAGTGGGCACACAGTTTGGCAGTTACTGTATCTAGTGGGAACACAGCTTGGCAGTTACTGTATCTAATGGGAACACAGCTTGGCAGTTACTGTATCTATTGGGCACACAGCTTGGCAGTTACTGTATCTAGTGGGAACACAGCTTGGCAGTTACTGTATCTAGTGGGCACACAGCTTGGCAGTTACTTTATCTAGTGGGCACACAGCTTGGCAGTTACTGTATCTAGTGGGCACACAGCTTGGCAGTTACTGTATCTAGTGGGAACACAGCTTGGCAGTTACTGTTTCTAGTGGGAACACAGCTTGGCAGTTACTGTATCTAGTGGGCACACAGCTTGGCCGTTACTGTATCTAGTGGGCACACAGCTTGGCAGTTACTATCTCTAGTGGGCACACAACTTGGCAGTTACAGTCTCTAGTGGGTACACAGCTTGGTAGCTCATGTCTCTAGTGGGTACATAGCTTGGTAGCTCCTGTCTCTAGTGGGTACACAGCTTGGTAGTTACTGTCTCTAGTCTGCACACAGCTTGGCAGTTACAGTCTCTAGTGGGCACACAGCTTGGTAGTTACTGTCTCTTTTTTCCCATCAGATAATTTTTATTGAGTTTTTATAGCATACAAAAATGTCAGTAACCACCCTGTGCCGAAACATTCCAGAGTACAAAAGGATATTGAAAGTACAATATTTAACATTGATATCCCCCTAAGCCTGCAACCCTGTCTCTAGTGAGAACACAGTTTGGCAGTAAATGTATCTAGTGGGAACACAGCTTGGCAGTTACTGTATCTAGTGGGCACACAGCTTGGCAGTTACTGTATCTAGTGGGCACACAGCTTGGCAGTTACTGTATCTAGTGGGAACGCAGCTTGGCAGTTACTGTATCTAGTGGGAACACAGCTTGGCAGTTACTGTATCTATTGTGCACACAGCTTGGCAGTTACTGTATCTAGTGGGAACACAGCTTGGCAGTTACTGTTTCTAGTGGGAACACAGCTTGGCAGTTACTGTATCTATTGTGCACACAGCATGGCAGTTACTGTATCTAGTGGGCACACAGCTTGGCCGTTACTGTTTCTAGTGGGCACACAGCTAGGCAGTTACTATCTCTAGTGGGCACACAGCTTGGCAGTTACAGTCTCTAGTGGGCACACAACTTGGCAGCTCCTGTCTCTAGTGAGTACACAGCTTGGCAGTTATTGTCTCTAGTGGGCACACAGATTGGTGGTTAAAGCTTCTAGTCTGCATAAAGCTTGGCAGTTACAGTCTCTAGTGGGTACATAGCTTGGTAGCTCCTGTCTCTAGTGGGTACATAGCTTGGTAGCTCCTGTCTCTAGTGGGTACACAGCTTGGTAGTTACTGTCTCTAGTCTGCACACAGCTTGGTAGTTACTGTATCTAGTGGGAACACAGCTTGGCAGTTACTGTATCTAGTGGGAACGCAGCTTGGCAGTTACTGTATCTAGTGGGAACACAGCTTGGCAGTTACTGTATTTAGTGGGCACACAGCTTGGCAGTTACTGTATCTAGTGGGAACAAAGCTTGGCAGTTACTGTATCTAGTGGGAACACAGCTTGGCAGTTACTGTATCTAGTGGGGATACAGCTTGGTAGTTACTGTATCTAGTGGGAACACAGCTTGGCAGTTACTGTATCTATTGGACACACAGCTTGGCAGTTACTGTATCTAGTGGGCACACAGCTTGGCAGTTACTGTATCTATTGGGCACACAGCTTGGCAGTTACTGTATCTATTGGGCACACAGCTTGGCAGTTACTGTATCTAGTGGGGACACAGCTTGGCAGTTACTTTATCTAGTGGGGACACAGCTTGGTAGTTACTGTATCTAGTGGGAACACAGCTTGGCAGTTACTGTATCTATTGGGCGCACAGCTTGGCAGTTACTGTATCTAGTGGGCACACAGCTTGGCAGTTACTGTGTCTATTGGGCACACAGCTTGGCAGTTACTGTATCTATTGGGCACACAGTTTGGCAGTTACTGTATCTAGTGGGAACACAGCTTAGCAGTTACTGTATCTAGTGGGAACACAGCTTGGTAGTTACTGTATCTAGTGGGAACACAGCTTGGCAGTTACTGTATCTAGTGGGAACACAGCTTAGCAGTTACTGTATCTAGTGGGAACACAGCTTGGCAGTTACTGTATCTAGTGGGAACACAGCTTGGTAGTTACTGTATTTAGTGGGCACACAGCTTGGTAGTTACTGTATCTAGTGGAAACACAGCTTGGCAGTTACTGTATCTAGTGGGCACACAGCTTGGCAGTTACTGTATCTAGTGGGAACACAGCTTGGCAGTTACTGTATCTAGTGGGCACACAGCTTGGCAGTTACTGTATTTAGTGGGCACACAGCTTAGCAGTTACTGTATCTAGTGGGAACACAGCTTGGTAGTTACTGTATCTAGTGGGAACACAGCTTAGCAGTTACTGTATCTAGTGGGAACACAGCTTGGCAGTTACTGTATCTAGTGGGAACACAGCTTGGTAGTTACTGTATTTAGTGGGCACACAGCTTGGTAGTTACTGTATCTAGTGGGAACACAGTTTGGCAGTTACTGTATCTAGTGGGCACACAGCTTGGCAGTTACTGTATCTAGTGGGCACACAGCTTGGCAGTTACTGTATCTAGTGGAAACACAGCTTGGCAGTTACTGTATCTAGTGGGCACACAGCTTGGCAGTTACTGTATCTAGTGGGAACACAGCTTGGTAGTTACTGTATCTAGTGGGAACACAGCATGGCAGTTACTGTATCTAGTGGGCACACAGCTTGGCAGTTACTGTATCTAGTGGGCACACAGCTTGGCAGTTACTGTATCTAGTGGGAACACAGCTTGGCAGTTACTGTATCTAGTGGGCACACAGCTTGGCAGTTACTGTATCTAGTGGGAACACAGCTTGGAAGTTACTGTATCTAGTGGGAACACATCTTGGTAGTTACTGTATCTAGTGGGAACACAGCTTGGCAGTTACTGTATCTAGTGGGCACACAGCTTGGCAGTTACTGTATCTAGTGGGAACACAGCTTGGTAGTTACTGTATCTAGTGGGAACACAGCATGGCAGTTACTGTATCTAGTGGGCACACAGCTTGGCAGTTACTGTATCTAGTGGGCACACAGCTTGGCAGTTACTGTATCTAGTGGGAACACAGCTTGGTAGTTACTGTATCTAGTGGGCACACAGCTTGGCAGTTACTGTATCTATTGGGCACACAGCTTGGCAGTTACTGTATCCAATTCATCTTTTTTTCTCCCAAAAATCTGCTTCTCACAATCCTATCTTTTATTGTGTGACTGCGTCTATACGTGACTAACGGTTTATCATCCACTATGCCGCTCAGACTCCCATCTCTTCTCAGGATATCCCAGTGCTTACATATTGCTGTGCCTATAGAATTAGCCATTGGGCTAAATTCTAATGAAAATACACATCTCTCTTTGTTGTTATTTGTATTTTCCTGTTGCCCATTCCTGCCAATCCCTCTTTTTCCTGCTAATAACTCACCCTGAGACAATTTCCCAACCTCTTTTATGTTCTCATCCAATAAATGTTCAGGATAGCCTCTCTGCAATAGCCGTTCTTTCAAATGCAGCGCTTGTTTTATATATCCTTTACCTTTTCTATTTATGCGCCTCAACCTGACAAATTGCTCATAAGGCACCGATTTTTATGACAGGATATGGATGGAAACTGTCGTGGTGGAGCAGAGAGTTGGTCGCCATGGGCTTGCGATAGCCCTCCGTGACCAACTCTCTGCCACAAACCGCGACAGACACATCCAAAAATTCCAAACGTGGCCCCCCAAAATTCATTGTGAATTTCATCGCCATACAATTCTCTTCATTGAGGTGCTGTACAAATTCCCTACACATGTTCTCTGTCCCGGACCAAACTATACAAACATCGTCCACAAACCGTAGGAACAATTTAATGTACTGTAGGTAAGGATTACTGGTATTGAAAATACATTTATCTTCCAATCTAGCGAGGTAGATATTCACAAAAGTACAGGAGACAGGAGTCCCCATTGCAGTACCGATTTTTTGTCTATACCAGTCGATTCCAAACCTAAAGACATTGTTCTCTAAAATAAACAACAAGGCTTCCTGCACAAAGTCACAGTAAAGAGGGAACACTGCTTGTCAGTTACAGTCTCTAGTAGGCACACAGCTTGGCAGTTATTGTCTATAGTGGACACATAGCTTGTCAGTTACAGTCTCTAGTGGGAGCACTGCTTGGCAGTTATTGTCTATAGTGGACACATAGCTTGTCAGTTACAGTCTCTAGTAGGCACACAGCTTGGCAGTTATTGTCTATAGTGGACACATAGCTTGTCAGTTACAGTCTCTAGTGGGAACATTGCTTGTCAGTTACAGTCTCTAGTAGGCACACAGCTTGTCAGTTATTGTCTATAGTGGACACATAGCTTGTCAGTTACAGTCTCTAGTAGGCACACAGCTTGGCAGTTATTGTCTATAGTGGACACATAGCTTGTCAGTTACAGTCTCTAGTAGGCACACAGCTTGGCAGTTATTGTCTATAGTGGACACATAGCTTGTCAGTTACAGTCTCTAGTGGGAACATTGCTTGTCAGTTACAGTCTCTAGTAGGCACACAGCTTGGCAGTTATTGTCTATAGTAGACACATAGCTTGTCAGTTACTGTCTCTAGTGGGTACACAGATTGGTGGTTAAAGCTTCTAGTCTGCACACAGCTTGGCAGTTACTGTCTCTAGTGGGAACACTGCTTGTCAGTTACAGTCTCTAGTCTGCACACAGCTTGGCAGTTACTGTCTCTAGTGGGACCACAGCTTGGCAGTTACAGTCTCTAGTGGGAACACTGCTTGGTAGCTCCTGTCTCTAGTGGGTACACAGCATGGGTGTTAAAGCTTCTAGTCTGCACATAGTTTGGCAGTTACAGTCTCTAGTGGAAACACTGCTTGGTGGTTAAAGCTTCTAGTCTGCACACAGCTTGGCAGTTACTGTCTCTAGTGGGAAAACTGCTTGTCAGTTACAGTCTCTAGTGAGCACACAGCTTGGCAGTTACAGTCTCTAGTGGAAACACTGCTTGGTGGTTAAAGCTTCTAGTCTGCATAAAGCTTGTCAGTTACTGTCTCTAGTGGGAACACTGCTTGTCAGTTACAGTCTCTAGTGAGCACACAGCTTGGCATTTATTGTCTATAGTGGACACATAGCTTGTCAGTCACTGTCTCTAGTGGGTACACAGATTGGTGGTTAAAGCTTGTAGTCTGCACACAGCTTGGCAGTTACTGTCTCTAGTGGGAACACTGCTTGTCAGTTACAGTCTCTAGTGAGCATACAGCTTGGCAGTTACAGTCTCTAGTGAGCACACAGCTTGGCAGTTACAGTCTCTAGTGGGAACACTGCTTGGTAGCTCCTGTCTCTAGTGGGTACACAGCACGGTGGTTAAAGCTTCTAGTCTGCACATAGCTTGGCAGTTACAGTCTCTAGTGGAAAAACTGCTTGGTGGTTAAAACTTCTAGTCTGCATAAAGCTTGTCAGTTACTGTCTCTAGTGGGAACACTGCTTGTCAGTTACAGTCTCTAGTAGGCACACAGCTTGGCAGTTATTGTCTATAGTGGACACGTAGCTTGTCAGTTACTGTCTCTAGTGGGTACACAGATTGGTGGTTAAAGCTTATAGTCTGCACACAGCTTGTCAGTTACCGTCTCTAGTGGGAACACTGCTTGTCAGTTACATTCTCTAGTAGGCACACAGCTTGGCAGTTACAGTAAC
Source organism: Bufo gargarizans (assembly GCF_014858855.1). Lineage (NCBI taxonomy): Eukaryota > Metazoa > Chordata > Amphibia > Anura > Bufonidae > Bufo > Bufo gargarizans. Next base: position 20,523 of record NW_025334628.1, on the reverse strand, counting down.
TAGTGGGTACATAGCTTGGCAGTTACAGTCTCTAGTGGGTACATAGCTTGGCAGTTACAGTCTCTAGTGGGTACATAGCTTGGCAGTTACCGTCTCTAGTAGGCACACAGCTTGGCAGTTATTGTCTATAGTGGACACATAGCTTGGCAGTTACTGTCTCTAGTAGGCACATAACTTGTCAGTTACTGTCTCTAGTGAGCACACAGATTGGTGGTTAAAGCTTCTAGTCTGCACACAGCTTGGCAGTTACTGTCTCTAGTGGGAACACTGCTTGTCAGTTACAGTCTCTAGTAGGTACACAGCTTGGCAGTTATTGTCTATAGTGGACACATAGCTTGGCAGTTACTGTCTCTAGTCTGCACACAGCTTGGCAGTTACTGTCTCTAGTGGGTACACAGCTTGGCAGTTACTGTCTCTAGTGAGCACACAGATTGGTGGTTAAAGCTTATAGTCTGCACACAGCTTGTCAGTTACCGTCTCTAGTGGGAACACTGCTTGTCAGTTACATTCTCTAGTAGGCACACAGCTTGGCAGTTACAGTAACTAGTGGGTACATAGCTTGGCAGTTACAGTCTCTAGTGGGTACATAGCTTGGCAGTTACAGTCTCTAGTGGGTACATAGCTTGGCAGTTACCGTCTCTAGTAGGCACACAGCTTGGCAGTTATTGTCTATAGTGGACACATAGCTTGGCAGTTACTGTCTCTAGTAGGCACATAACTTGTCAGTTACTGTCTCTAGTAGGCACATAACTTGTCAGTTACTGTCTCTAGTGAGCACACAGATTGGTCGTTAAAGCTTCTAGTCTGCACACAGCTTGGCAGTTACTGTCTCTAGTGGGAACACTGCTTGTCAGTTACAGTCTCTAGTAGGTACACAGCTTGGCAGTTATTGTCTATAGTGGACACATAGCTTGGCAGTTACTGTCTCTAGTCTGCACACAGCTTGGCAGTTACTGTCTCTAGTGGGTACACAGCTTGGCAGTTACTGTGTCTAGTGAGCACACAGATTGGTGGTTAAAGCTTATAGTCTGCACACAGCTTGTCAGTTACCGTCTCTAGTGGGAACACTGCTTGTCAGTTACATTCTCTAGTAGGCACACAGCTTGGCAGTTACAGTAACTAGTGGGTACATAGCTTGGCAGTTACAGTCTCTAGTGGGTACATAGCTTGGCAGTTACAGTCTCTAGTGGGTACATAGCTTGGCAGTTACCGTCTCTAGTAGGCACACAGCTTGGCAGTTATTGTCTATAGTGGACACATAGCTTGGCAGTTACTGTCTCTAGTAGGCACATAACTTGTCAGTTACTGTCTCTAGTAGGCACATAACTTGTCAGTTACTGTCTCTAGTGAGCACACAGATTGGTGGTTAAAGCTTCTAGTCTGCACACAGCTTGGCAGTTACTGTCTCTAGTGGGAACACTGCTTGTCAGTTACAGTCTCTAGTAGGTACACAGCTTGGCAGTTATTGTCTATAGTGGACACATAGCTTGGCAGTTACTGTCTCTAGTCTGCACACAGCTTGGCAGTTACTGTCTCTAGTGGGTACACAGCTTGGCAGTTACTGTCTCTAGTGAGCACACAGATTGGTGGTTAAAGCTTCTAGTCCACACACAGATTGGCAGTTACAGTCTCTAGTGGGAACACTGCTTGTTAGCTCCTGTCTCTAGTGGGTACACAGCATGGTGGTTAAAGCTTCTGGTCTGCACATAGCTTGGCAGTTACAGTCTCTAGTGGGCAGAATCACACACTTATAAATGGTCTGTAACTTAGTTAAAACCAGCCTTGCTTGAATGGTGTGTTTGCAGGAGGCAGATCTCACTAGGAAACCAGTCATATTGTTCTCCTTCCACACACTTCCTCATTGGCACCGGGTACCTCAGTACAATCCATAATTTCAATAGACATAAAAAATTAGAACTACTCTCCCCAGTCTGGAAACTGAATATCTATATAGCCTAGCCATTGCCTTCCTCCATTTATCCTGTCACCCACCTGGACATCATCTGCCAACTACCAAGATATCTACAGCTACTAGCCTGTCATTCCTCTCACAGGACATGGACCATGAATTCGAAGCCTTACATGATCTCCAAGATGACGCATGCTCCACATTCCGAAACAAGGGAAAAGGTAAGAGTGACTGAGAGAAAGAGGGAAATACGGTGGTGGTAGCTTAGATCTCAGCTCCTGGAACACAGAAGACATGTAGAAGTGGTACTAGCTTAAATCTCAGCTGCTGGAGGACAGGAGACGTGGAGGTGGTGGCGATGGTAAATTAGATCTCAGCTCCTGAAGGGCAGAAGACGTGGAGGTGGTGGTAATGTTAGCTTAGATCTTAGCATCTAAAGGATGTAGCCTAAATCTCAGCTCCTGAAGGACATAAGATGAAGAAATGTAGAGGTGATGCTAGCTTAGATCTGGGCTGCTGGAGGACAGGAGACATGTGGAGGTTGCTTAAATGGTAAATTAGATCTTAGCTGCTAGAGAAAAGAAGACATGTAAAAATGGTGATAGCTGTAGTGCCCTGGAGCAGGGGTACTGTGAAATGTTACGGCTATCCCTTAGCCTTCTTGCTTCAGGAAGACTAAGGAATAGCCAAAACGTTGCATGAATCTGGGCTGTCAGTCACTTGATTGCTATTGATGGATTAAAAACACCATTCTTTTTTCACTATCTGGAATGCTGCCTCTATATTTTCTTTCTTTCTGGGTTAAGTGGACATGGCCACAACTGTAGATGTGGGTTGTTAAACCCTTTACTAAGGGGGCACCGATGTCATTCAGTTATGTAAACCCCTGAATCTTCTGCCCGGTCATATTGTCAGCTCACATGTCTATCTGTTCCCTGCAGCTGTAATAATACTAAGACGATGGATCCGACAACCTTCATCCATCCTCCTTTGTGCCCTGTCTACACTCTGTGTCCTGCTCCTCATCGTCATCCTTGTGGTTGTGTCACGTGAGTACAAAAATAAACACTTCAAAGCACACATTTTTACAATACACACTCAATACATGTGTAAAGTTGGGTGTAGTCAACATACAGATGGTACTGAAATCCAAAGTCAGAAGCGTAGAGGACCCTAGACTGAACCCTGAGGAACCCCAACATTGAATGATACACTAAAGGAACAGCCATAGAGATAGGAAGGTCACCAGAAGAGAGCAGTGCCCTTAAGGCCAATTGACTGGAGCAGGGTGAGGAGGAGTGTATGGTCTTCCATATCAAGCGCTGCAGAGAGATCCAGAAGAATCAACAGAGAATAGTCGCTATTCCTATTTGCTGTCAGGAGATTGTTAGACACATTAGTAAGAGCAGTTTCTGTAGAGTGGAGAGGGCAAAAGGCAGATTGTATCAAGGCTAGAGGCTGTATTTCATCTTGTATTCTGCTTAGAGGACATATCTCATATTATATCCAGGCTAGAGGCCGTATTTCATCTTGTATCCAAGCTAAAGGCCGTATCTCATCTTGTGTCCAGGCTAAAAGCTGTATCTCATCTTGTGTACAGGCTAGAGGCCATGTCTTATCTTGTAGCCAGGCTACAGGCTGTATCTCATCTTGTATCCAGGCTAGAGGCTGTATCTCATCTTGTATACAGGCTAGAGGCCATGTCTTATCTTGTAGCCAGGCTACAGGCCGTATCTAATCTTGTATCCAGGCTAGAGGCTGTATCTCATCTTGTATCCAGGCTAGAGGGCGTATCTCATCTTGTATCCAGGCTGGAGTCTGTACTTCATTTTGTATGATGGTAGACAGAGATGAGGAGGAGATATATGGAGGTGCAGCACTGAGGAGAGCAGGGGTAGGGTGGTAGACAGAGATGAGGGAGGAGATGTATGGAGGTGCAGCACTGTGGAGAGCACAAGTAGGGTGGTAGATGGAGATGAGGGAGGAGATGTATGGAGGTGCAGCATTGAGGAGAGCAGGGGTAGGGTGGAAGATGGAGATGAGGGAGGAGATGTATGGAGGTGCAGCACTGTGGAGAGCAGGAGTAGGGTGGTAGATGGAGATGAGGGAGGAGATGTATGGAGGTGCAGCACTGTGGAGAGCATGAGTAGGGTGGTAGATGGAGATGAGGGAGGAGATGTATGGAGGTGCAGCACTGTGGAGAGCAGGAGTAGGGTGGTAGATGGAGATGACGGAGGAGATGTATGGAGGTGCAGCACTGTGGAGAGCAGGAGTAGGGTGGTAGATGGAGATGACGGAGGAGATGTATGGAGGTGCAGCACTGTGGAGAGCAGGAGTAGGGTGGTAGATGGAGATGAGGGAGGAGATGTATGGAGGTGCAGCACTGTGGAGAGCACGAGTATGGTGGTAGATGGAGATGAGGGAGGAGATGTATGGAGGTGCAGCACTGTGGAGAGCACGAGTAGGGTGGTAGATGGAGATGAGGGAGGAGATGTATGGAGATGCAGCACTGAGGAGAGCATGAGTAGGGTGGTAGAGGGAGATGAGGGAGAAGATGTATGGGGGCGCAGCACTGTGGAGAGCAGGGGTAGGGTGGTAGATGGAGATGAGGGAGGAGATGTATGGGGACGCAGAACTGTGGAAAGCACGAGTAGAGTGGTAGATGGAGATAAGGGAGGGAGGAGATATATGGAGGTGCAGCACTGAGGAAAGCAGGAGTAGGGTGGTAGATGGAGATGAGGAGGAGATGTATGGAGGTGCAGCACTGTGGAGAGCACGAGTAGGGTGGTAGATGGAGATGTATGGAGGTGCAGCACTGTGGAGAGCACGAGTAGGGAGGTAGATGGAGATGAAGGAGGAGATGTATGGAGGTGCAGCACTGTGGAGAGCAGGAGTAGGGTGGAAGATGGAGATGTATGGAGGTGCAGCACTGTGGAGAGCTTTGTGGGTGAGAAGTGTGAACTGTATTCTGAGTTGGATGGGCGACCAGTGAAGTGACTGGCACAGGCTAGTAGCATCAGTGCAGCGGTTGGATGGATAGATGAGTCTGGCTGCAGCATTTAGGACAGACTGAAGGGGGAGAGGTTATTGAGAGGGAGACCGATTAGTAATAAATTACAGTAGTCAAGACGATAATGAATCAAAGCAAGAACAAGAGTTTTGGCCGTTTCTACTGTAAGAAAAGGGCGGATTCTGGATATATTACAACAACGAGCAAGTGATTGGATATGGAGAACAAAGGAAAGATCCGAGTCAAACATGACCCCAAGACAGCGGGCGTGCTGCCCTGGAGTTATGGTAGTGCTGCAGACCGTGTTTAGGTGGGTTAGTAGATGAGGAAAGACAAGACGGTCAGTTTTTGAGATTCAAAGCATACTCTCGCCTGTATATTCACACTACACAATAGGGCTGCAGTAAAGGATTATTTTAGTAATTGAGTATTCTACCGATTATTTTTACGATTAATCGAGTACTCAAAGAAAAAATTAATTAATAGACTGTTTTCCTTTATAAAAACTCCTCAGACCACCTGCCATCAGTCCCCAACACCGTTCGCCCCCCTCAGTGCCATCAGCTCCACTATCCCAGTGTCTTCAGCTCTCCCCACCTCAGTGCATTCATCTCCACTCCCCCGGTGCCATCAGCTCTCCCCCACCCAGTACCTTCAGCTCCACTCCCCCAGTGCCATCAGCTCTCCCCCACCCAGTGCCTTCAGCTCCACTCCCCCAGTGCCATCAGCTCCACTATCCCAGTGTCTTCAGCTCTCCCCACCTCAGTGCATTCATCTCCACTCCCCCGGTGCCATCAGCTCTCCCCCACCCAGTGCCTTCAGCTCCACTCCCCTAGTGCCATCAGCTCTCCCCCACCCAGTGCCTTCAGCTCCACTCCCCCAGTGCCATCAGCTCTCCCCCACCCAGTACCTTCAGCTCCACTCCCCAAGTGCCATCAGCTCCACTATCCCATTGTCTTCAGCTCTCCCCACCTCAGTGCATTCATCTCCACTCCCCCGGTGCCATCAGCTCTCCCCCACCCAGTGCCTTCAGCTCCACTCCCCCGGTGCCATCAGCTCTCCCCCACCCAGTGCCTTCAGCTCCACTCCCCCAGTGCCATCATCTCTCTCTCACCCACAGTGCCGACAGCTCTCCCCCGCCTCAGTGCCATCAGTTCTTTCCCACCCAGTGCCATCAGCTCTACACTATCCCCCAGTGCCATCAGCTCTCCCCCACCCAGTACCTTCAGCTCCACTCCCCCGGTGCCATCAGCTCTCCCCCACCCAGTACCTTCAGCTCCACTCCTCCGGTGCCATCAGCTCTCCCCCACCCAGTACCTTCCGCTCCACTCCCCCAGTGCCATCATCTCTCTCTCACCCACAGTGCCGACAGCTCTCCCCCGCCTCAGTGCCATCAGTTCTTTCCCACCCAGTGCCATCAGCTCTACACTATCCCCCAGTGCCATCAGCTCTCCCCCACCCAGTACCTTCAGCTCTCCCCCACCCAGTACCTTCAGCTCCACTCCCCCGGTGCCATCAGCTCTCCCCCACCCAGTACCTTCCGCTCCACTCCCCCAGTGCCATCATCTCTCTCTCACCCACAGTGCCGACAGCTCTCCCCCGCCTCAGTGCCATCAGTTCTTTCCCACCCAGTGCCATCAGCTCTACACTATCCCCCAGTGCCATCAGCTCTCCCCCACCCAGTACCTTCAGCTCTCCCCCACCCAGTACCTTCAGCTCCACTCCCCCGGTGCCATCAGCTCTCCCCCACCCAGTACCTTCAGCTCCACTCCCCCAGTGCCATCATCTCTCTCTCACCCACAGTGCCGACAGCTCTCCCCCGCCTCAGTGCCATCAGCTCTACACTATCCCCCAGTGCATTCAGCTCCACTCCCCCAATGCCATCAGCTGTCTCCTACCTCAGTGCCATCACTCTCCTGCACACTCACACTACACAACACACACTCTCCTGCACACTCACACTACACAATGCAGTCTCCTGCACACTCACACTACACAACACACACTCTCCTGCACACTCACACTACACAACACACACTCTCCTGCACACTCACACTACACAACGCAGAACACAATGAGGTCTCCTGCACACTCACACTACACAACACACAATCTCCTGCACACTCACACTACACAACACACACTCTCCTGCACACTCACACTACACAACACACACTCTCCTGCACACTCACACTACACAACGCAGAACACAATGAGGTCTCCTGCACACTCACACTACACAACACACAATCTCCTGCACACTCACACTACACAATGCAGAACACAATGAGGTCTCCTGCACACTCACACTACACAACACACAATCTCCTGCAAACTCACACAACACACACTCTCCTGCACACTCACACTACACAACGCAGAACACAATGAGGTCTCCTGCACACTCACACTACACAACACACAATCTCCTGCACACTCACACTACACAACGCACAGTCTCCTGCACACTCACACAACACACACTCTCCTGCACACTCACACTACACAACGCAGAACACAATGAGGTCTCCTGCACACTCACACTACACAACACACAATCTCCTGCACACTCACACAACACACAATCTCCTGCACACTCACACTACACAACGCACAGTCTCCTGCACACTCACACAACACACAATCTCCTGCACACTCACACTACACAACGCAGTACACAATGAGGTCTCCTGCACACTCACACTACACAACACACAATCTCCTGCACACTCACACTACACAATGCAGAACACAATGATGTCTCCTGCACACTCACACTACACAACGCAGAACACAATGAGGTCTCCTGCACACTCACACTACACAACACACAATCTCCTGCAAACTCACACAACACACACTCTCCTGCACACTCACACTACACAATGCAGAACACAATGAGGTCTCCTGCACACTCACACTACACAACACACAATCTCCTGCACACTCACACAACACACAATCTCCTGCACACTCACACTACACAACGCAGAACACAATGAGGTCTCCTGCACACTCACACTACACAACACACAATCTCCTGCACACTCACACTACACAACGCACAGTCTCCTGCACACTCACACAACACACAATCTCCTGCACACTCACACTACACAACGCAGTACACAATGAGGTCTCCTGCACACTCACACTACACAACACACAATCTCCTGCACACTCACACTACACAATGCAGAACACAATGATGTCTCCTGCACACTCACACTACACAACGCAGTACACAATGAGGTCTCCTGCACACTCACACTACACAACACACAATCTCCTGCACACTCACACTACACAACGCACAGTCTCCTGCACACTCACACAACACACAATCTCCTGCACACTCACACTACACAACGCAGTACACAATGAGGTCTCCTGCACACTCACACTACACAACACACAATCTCCTGCACACTCACACTACACAACGCAGAACACAATGAGGTCTCCTGCACACTCACACTACACAACACACAATCTCCTGCAAACTCACACAACACACACTCTCCTGCACACTCACACTACACAATGCAGAACACAATGAGGTCTCCTGCACACTCACACTACACAACACACAATCTCCTGCACACTCACACAACACACACTCTCCTGCACACTCACACTACACAACGCAGAACACAATGAGGTCTCCTGCACACTCACACTACACAACACACAATCTCCTGCACACTCACACTACACAACGCACAGTCTCCTGCACACTCACACAACACACAATCTCCTGCACACTCACACTACACAACGCAGTACACAATGAGGTCTCCTGCACACTCACACTACACAACACACAATCTCCTGCACACTCAAACTACACAATGCAGAACACAATGATGTCTCCTGCACACTCACACTACACAACGCAGTACACAATGAGGTCTCCTGCACACTCACACTACACAACACACAATCTCTTGCACACTCACACTACACAATGCAGTCGCCTGCACACTCACACTACACAACAAAGTACACAATGAGGTCTCCTGCACACTCACACTACACAACACAAAATCTCCTGCACACTTACACTACACACACTCTCCTGCACACTCACACTACACAACACACAATCTCCTGCACACTCACACTACACAACACACACTCTCCTGCACACTCACACTACACAACACACACTCTCCTGCATACTCACACTACACAGCACACACTCTCTTAGACACTCACACTACACAATGCAGTCTCCTGCACACTCACACTACACAACAAAGTACACAATGAGGTCTCCTGCACACTCACACTACACAACACAAAATCTCCTGCACACTTACACTACACACACTCTCCTGCACACTCACACTACACAACACACAATCTCCTGCACACTCACACTAAACAGTGCACACTCACACTACACAACACATACTCTCCTGCACACTCACACTACACAGCACACAATCTCTTAGACACTCACACTACACAATGCAGTCTCCTGCACACTCACACGACACACTCTCCTGCACACTTACACTACACAACGCACAGTCTCCTGCACACTTACACTACACAACGCACAGTCTCCTGCACACTTACACTACACAGCACACACTCTCCTGGACACAAAATACACAATGCACAGTCTCCTGCACACTCACACTACACAACACACACTCTCTCACAAATACACTCACACTACACAATGCACAGTCTCCTGCACACTCACACTACACAACGCACAGTCTCCTGCACACTTACACTACACAACGCACAGTCTCCTGCACACTTACACTACACAGCACACACTCTCCTGGACACAAAATACACAATGCACAGTCTCCTGCACACTCACACTACACAACACACACTCTCTCACAAATACACTCACACTACACAATGCACAGTCTCCTGCACACTCACACTACACAACACACACTCTCTCACAAATACACTCACACTACACAATGCACAGTCTCCTGCACACTCACACTACACAATGCACAGTCTCCTGCACACTCACACTACACAACACACAGTCTCCTGCACACTCACACTACACAACACACAGTCTCCTGCACACTCACACTACACAACACACAGTCTCCTGCACACTCACACTACACAGCACACAGTCTCCTGCACACTCACACTACACAACACTTTCTGACCTATGCACTCACACTATGGACATACAAAACGTCCCTACATCTACACCGTAGGACGTTAGTAGCAGAGCTGAGCCGCTCTTTCTTTGTCACGGACCTCTGAGGTGATGTAGTCTAGGCTCTTATACAGCAGATCTGTGGTTGTGATCCGGTCCTCATCACACAACCACTGGGACATGTACTACCGGTGAGGCACATCCCAGACTGACCAGAACAGATCTAACCTGGGAAAGATGGTGCACTAGAGAGTCAAGTGGTTGACCAGTACTGACTGTGCCCATTCACTGCCCCTTCCCAATTCACCCTGAGAAGGTCTCTCAATGAGGGTGCGAACACTGATTGTCCTTCTCTCATAGAACATGCAGTCAACCAGACTGAGAAGAACTTCAAGTTTCAGAATCTGAGTGCGGCAGTAAGATCGGACATAGAGCATCTGTCAGTACATGGTAAGAGTGACCCAAGTGGTGAGAATCATCTGCAATAGTGGTGGGGACCACACAGCATGGTAAGAACCCATGGTGATAATGGTCAGTGATGTGTGACCATAGACAGTCAGTGATGTCTACAGACAGATAAAACCAAAGGGTTTTGGATCGTAGATACTAATGCAGCGAGCCTAGGAGGGGGATTGGAGGATGGGGATGGTGGCTGTGGTCCTAGGAGGGGTAGGAGTACTCGTAGTTCAGTCCGCCCTCTCGGGCGCTCCCCGTGGCCATACAGATCTGGATTTGGAGAAGGTTTTCCCAGATTACCTAGCAATAATATTTAGGAGGGGACGCAGCATAGGGGACGCATTTGTACATAGTCACTCCAGACAAGAGTACGTGGCTATCCAATCGGAAGTTTGGGACCTTCAGATGTGGAAAATGTAATTCATGCTCCTTTGTGGCGAAAGGGGACACCTTTACCGACAGTACCCAGGGACATATTTATAAAACTCTCTAATTTGCAAACTGGAAGACGGTGGGGGTTGTGTATCTGGCCCAATGTGATTGTGGACATAAATATGTTGGTAAAACTTGTAGGATGTTTAAGAAGAGAATCCTTGAACATGTGGGAAACATTCGTAAGAAGCGTGACAAACCACTTTCTAGACATGTCTTATTACATCATGGAGGCAAGATACGATCACTGCGGTTCTCCATGATTGAGACAGTAAAGCAATCCATTAGGGGGGGAGACTTGGATGGGATCCTAAGACAGAAAGAGTCTAAATGAATTTACACCATTAATACTGATCTTAATGAAAGTATTGATTATAGGTGTTTTTTGTGAACGGCCAACCAATGAATTATACAATGGGCATCTATAGTCAGGTCCATAAATATTGGGACATGGACACAATGTAACATTTCTGGCTCTATACACCACCACAATGGATGTGAGATGAAGTGGACAAGATGCGCTTTACCCGCAGACTGTCAGCTTTACCCGCAGACTGTCAGCTTTACCCGCAGACTGTCGGCTTTACCCGCAGACTGTCGGCTTTACCTGCAGACTGTCAGGTTTACCTGCAGACTGTCAGCTTTACCCGCAGACTGTCAGCTTTACCCGCAGACTGTCAGGCTTTACCCGCAGACTGTCAGCTTTACCCGCAGACTGTCGGCTTTACCCGCAGACTGTCGGCTTTACCCGCAGACTGTCGGCTTTACCCGCAGACTGTCAGCTTTACCCGCAGACTGTCAGCTTTACCCTGCAGACTGTCGGCTTTACCCGCAGACTGTCGGCTTTACCCGCAGACTGTCGGCTCTACCCGCAGACTGTCGGCTCTACCCGAAGACTGTCAGCTCTACCCGCAGACTGTCAGCTCTACCCGCAGACTGTCAGCTGTAATCTGAGGGGGATTTACATCCAGATCAGGTGAACGGTGCAGGAATTACATCAGAGAGATAGCAAAAACATTAGGCGCGGCCAAAACAACTGTTTGGAACATTCTTAAAAAGAAGCAACGCCCCGGTGAGCTCAGCAACACCAAAAGACCCGGAAGACCACGGAAAACAACTGTGGTGGATGAACAAAGAATTAGTTCCCTGGTGAAGAAAACACCCTTCACAACAGTTGGCCGGATCAAGAACACTCTCCAGGAGAAGACTTCACCAGAGTGAATACAGAGGGTTCACCACAAGATGGAAACCATTGGTGAGCCTCAAAAACAGGAAGGCCAGATTAGAGTTTGCCAAACGACATCTAAAAAAGCCTTCACAGTTCTGGAAGAACATCCTATGGACAGATGAGACCAAGATCAACTTGTACCAGAGTGATGGGAAGAGAAGAGTATGGAGAAGGAAAGCGCCGTTCTATGGAAACAGAGGTGTAAAGAGCACACCAAATGCTTGAAATAACTTTTTTATTAACTTAAACTTCTCTTCATATATAACACTGCCGCCTCAGCAGCAGATAGTCCATGTACAAAACACGTGTTGAAAGGATATCATAAAATGGCGGTATGCATAAGATGGTGGTTCAACTGTTCAATCTTGTCATTCAACATACAATGGTGGATATATGTCTCTCTTCAGTATCTGTACTGTCACTGTAAGTTATTTAAGCACTTTATGATCTCTCTGAGAGGTGTATCTGAGGTCTAACTAATAGTTCTGCTTGCTCAACTTGGTTTGCAGTTTGCTCTCTACAATTGCTTATGATCTGGTAGGAGCAGTTCGCAGTTTGTATGCAATTTGTTTGGTGGAACTGTAAATAAACTTATACCTAGTTCAGTATACAGTTCTCATCACTACATTAACAATAGGAACATTATACCTATTGTGGCCTCTTGCTTCCATAAAACACAGCTCTTAGTGGAGTGAATGTCTGTTCAGCTCCTCTTCTCTGGTGTGATGATTCCAGCTAGGGGAATTTCCCACACAGGCGGAGTGTTAGATTGGCTGGGATTGGCCAAGACTGCTGCTGTGTGTGAGAAGCTGGCTGTGATTGGTCTAGACTTCTGCTGTGTCACTGAGCTTACCTTACATTACAAAATGAATCTTAAAGGCATATTATCTTTTCTGCTTCTGTAAACACAATATATAACAGTTATACGACATCCAAACATGAAGCCACTGTAAATAACTCTGCTTATGTCTTTAACACACAAACATAGGAACTGTATTAAGGTTATTGGCAGGTCTAGCTGTATAAACATATAAGCTATATTAGTAACCGAGGACAGGTCCTAGCTGGCCAGCTACACCATCCTGCTACTCATATATTAAACATATTATTTATATATTTGTGTGAGGCGCTTACGGTAGTACAGTGAAGAACCCTAGGAAATCAGGGAATAAGCGTAGTCGGTTGTGGTGTGCCGAAACCGAGGATGAGGTAGGCCTGAGAAAGAAGAGGGCCCACCCAAGGATAGAGATATGAAAGAAATGAGTTGTAAATGAGTGGAGTGGTGGGAGGGTCAAAGCTCAGACCTCGGACGGTGCAGGAGCCAGGTAAAGGGGGTGCCCTAAATAGGCTGGAGGCGGACCTCAGCCCCTCCCACAAATCCAGGCAAACTGCCTTCACACTTGTGTGAGGCGCTTACGGTAGTACAGTGAAGAACCCTAGGAAATCAGGGAATAAGCGTAGTCGGTTGTGGTGTGCCGAAACCGAGGATGAGGTAGGCCTGAGAAAGAAGAGGGCAAAAATGAAATAACCAGTTATTGTAGTCAAATATACATGAATAGCTCAACCCGACATGTTTTGGAAAGTATCTCTTAACTCTTGTGTTGGATTGGGAATGTATCGCGAGTAAGCGGATGACTTCCAGCGCCCCAATTCCTGATGACATGAGTCGGGGCGTTGGCACTGGAGGCCGTGGACGCGGCTCCAAAGCGAAAGGAGTGCCCTGAGTAGTTGGCTGCGTTGAGGCCCAGTTGTGTGAGGGATGACCTGACATGGGTCATGAAGGTGGTGGTGGTGAGTACCGAACCATGTAGTGAAGTAGCGGTTGCGAGGGTAGAAACTTGTGACGTTGTCTGTAAGCATCCAGAACCCTGACTGGACACCCTCTGTTGTGCGTGGGGTGATATGAAATGTTGACGGGTAAGTGCTGACTACTCTTGGAGTGAGGTAAGGTCAGGACGTAATGATCCATGTGTTTTGCCAAGTGGGAGACAAGAAGACAAGGTGTGGCTTGGGTCGTGTAGGTTGTAGTGAATTCCCCGGGCCTCAGGAACCGTAGAAGGCCAAGTAAATTGCTGTTTTGAGGATGGAGTTGGTATCTGCTTCAGAAGGCTTGGCGTCTAGTAATTCGGATAGTGCCTTGAAAATATGATTGTTAACGGGTAGCCTCTGGGCTGGACGCGCGGGTTCCGCTTTCTGAATACCTCTGAGTATGGTTTTGATTTGGTGAGAGGCCACGCAACTGATGTTATTGGGGTGTAAGATTAGCATGTGGTGTAGAATGCCAGTGAGATAGAGTATGATGGCGTTGTATGACATTTGAGTTTAAGGTGGCAAAAAGAAGCAACCCCAGAAGAGAAGACATGACAAAGTGGGCGTGATGTTATGTTCCAGGAGGAATCTGACAACCTAGAAATTAAAAGTCAGAGAAAATGATAACGTGAGAGAGACTCTAATGGCGCAAGCCACGCGTGCGAGTCACCACAAGATAATTGCATTGCAAGCCACCGATGACCGAGCCATGCGAGCGGGTCTGAAGGCAGAAAAGACATGGAACCTGCTGGTTGTGGGACCACGCAGCCGGCCTCGACTGGCAGAGTTATGTGTGTGGAATTAAAATGGGGAAGCGATACGTGCGAGACTCTAATGGGGAAGCGATACGTGCGAGACTCTAATGGCGGAGCCATATGTGTGAAAATTGACACGGAGAAGCCATGCGTGAGAGACTCTAATGGCGGAGCCCTGTGTGTAAAATAATACGGAGAAGCCATGCGTGAGAGACTCTAATGGCGGAGCCATGCGTGAGAGACTCTAATGGCGGGGTAGTGTGTGTAAAATAATATGGAGAAGCCATGCGTGAGAGACTCTAATGGCGGGGTAGTGTGTGTAAAATAATATGGAGAAGCCATGCGTGAGAGACTCTAATGGCGGGGTCGTGTGTGTGAAATTAATACGGAGAAGCCATGCGTGAGAGACTCTAATGGCGGGGTCGTGTGTGTGAAATTAATACGGAGAAGCCATGCATGAGAGACTCTAATGGCGGGGTCGTGTGTGTGAAATTAATACGGAGAAGCCAAGCGTGAGAGACTCTAATGGCGGGGTCGTGTGTGTAAAATAATACGGAGAAGCCATGCGTGAGAGACTCTAATGGCGGGGTCGTGTGTGTGAAATTAATACGGAGAAGCCATGCGTGAGAGACTCTAATGGCGGGGTCGTGTGTGTGAAATTAATACGGAGAAGCCATGCGTGAGAGACTCTAATGGCGGAGCCATGCGTGAGAGACTCTAATGGCGGGGTCGTGTGTGTGGATATAATACGGAGAAGCCATGCGTGAGAGACTCTAATGGCGGGGTCGTGTGTGTGAAATTAATACGGAGAAGCCATGCGTGAGAGACTCTAATGGCGGGGTCGTGTGTGTGAAATAATATGGAGAAGCCATGCGTGAGAGACTCTAATGGCGGGGTCGTGTGTGTGAAATTAATACGGAGAAGCCATGCGTGAGAGACTCTAATGGCGGGGTCGTGTGTGTAAAATAATATGGAGAAGCCATGCGTGAGAGACTCTAATGGCGGGGTCGTGTGTGTGAAATTAATACGGAGAAGCCAAGCGTGAGAGACTCTAATGGCGGGGTCGTGTGTGTAAAATAATACGGAGAAGCCATGCGTGAGAGACTCTAATGGCGGGGTCGTGTGTGTAAAATAATACGGAGAAGCCATGCGTGAGAGACTCTAATGGCGGGGTCGTGTGTGTGAAATTAATACGGAGAAGCCATGCGTGAGAGACTCTAATGGCGGGGTCGTGTGTGTGAAATTAATACGGAGAAGCCATGCGTGAGAGACTCTAATGGCGGAGCCATGCGTGAGAGACTCTAATGGCGGGGTCGTGTGTGTGAAATTAATACGGAGAAGCCATGCGTGAGAGACTCTAATGGCGGGGTCGTGTGTGTGAAATTAATACGGAGAAGCCATGCGTGAGAGACTCTAATGGCGGAGCCATGCGTGAGAGACTCTAATGGCGGGGTCGTGTGTGTGGATATAATACGGAGAAGCCATGCGTGAGAGACTCTAATGGCGGGGTCGTGTGTGTGAAATTAATACGGAGAAGCCATGCGTGAGAGACTCTAATGCGGGGTCATGTGTAAGAGACTCTACTGGTGAAGCCAGAGTCGGACTGGGGTGCCTAGGGCCCACCAGTAAAATCTATTTTGGGGGCCCACCGTACGAATACATACAAATATTACCTGCTCACATAGCTGGGGGGGGGGGGTGGAGAACCTGATACCAGATGATTTCATATGGGGGTCCATGCAGCAACTTTGATAAGGTAGATCCTGGGGAAAAGAGGATACTGGCAGCTTTCCTCTATAGCTAGAAGGCATCTCAGCTCTGACCGTGTCTATAATAATAAAGTGGGTAATTTCTATATTAATCTTTAATGTTCATATATGAACATAGGCTGGTTGAGGTGCTATACATTGAATATATGTATGTAGTGCAGTAAGTGATGTGCCACTTGTGCAGGGGTGGGAGCCTAGGGGCCCACCTTGCTCAGGGGCCCACCGGGGGATTCGCCTGTACCCCTGTGGGCCAGTCCGAGCCTGGGTGAAGCCATATGTGTGACACCAAACGGAGAAGCCATGTGTGAGACTAATGGCAGAGTCATATGTGTAAACTAACACGGCAAAGTGATGCGTGAGAGACTCTAATGGCGGAGTTATGTATGTAACACTGAAACGGAGAAGCCATGCGTGAGACTAATGCGGAGTCATGTGTGTGACACTAAACGGAGAAGCCATGCGTGAGAGACTCTAATGGCGGAGTCATATGTGAGAGACTCTAATGGCGGAGTTATAGTGTGAAACCAAACGGTGAAGTGATGCGAGAGAGTCTCTAATGGCGGAGTTATTGTGTGAAACCAACGGCGAAGTGATGCGTGAGAGTCTCTAATGGCAGAGTTATAAGTGTGACCTAGAACGACGAAGTAATGCGTGAGAGTCTGTAATGGCGGAGAAATGTGTGTGAAACTAAAACGGCGAAGTAATGCGTGAGGGACTCTAATGGCGGAGTTATATGTGAAACACTGAAATGGAGAAAGCCATGCGTGAGAGACTCTAATGGCGGAGTCGTATGTACACAACTGAACCGGAGAAACCATGCGTGAGAGACTAATGGTGGAGTCGTGGGTGCGTGCTAAACCGGAGAAGACACGCGTGGGAGACCAAATGGCGGAGTGCTGTGAGTGAAACTAAACGGAGAAGCCATGCGTGAGACTAATGGCAGAGTCATATGTGTAAACTAACACGGCAAAGTGATGCGTGAGAGACTCTAATGGCGGAGTTATGTATGTAACACTGAACGGAGAAGCCATGCATGAGACTAATGCGGAGTCATGTGTGTGACACTAAACGGAGAAGCCATGCGTGAGAGACTCTAATGGCGGAGTCATATGTGAGAGACTCTAATGGCGGAGTTATTGTGTGAAACCAAAACGGTGAAGTGATGCGAGAGAGTCTCTAATGGCGGAGTTATTGTGTGAAACCAAAACGGTGAAGTGATGCGAGAGAGTCTCTAATGGCGGAGTTATGTGTGTGAAAGTAACCGGCGAAGTAACGCGT
Organism: Bufo gargarizans; assembly: GCF_014858855.1. Taxonomy (NCBI): domain Eukaryota; kingdom Metazoa; phylum Chordata; class Amphibia; order Anura; family Bufonidae; genus Bufo; species Bufo gargarizans. The sequence goes on along the minus strand of NW_025334628.1, from coordinate 2,728 downwards.
GAGAGACTCTAATGGCGGAGTTATAAGTGTGACCTAGAACGACGAAGTAATGCGTGAGAGTCTATAATGGCGGAGAAATGTGTGTGAAACTAAAACGGCGAAGTAATGCGTGAGGGACTCTAATGGCGGAGTTATATGTGAAACACTGAAACGGAGAAGCCACGTGTGAGACTCAAATGCGGAGTCGTATGTATACAACTGAACCGGAGAAACCATGCGTGAGAGACTAATGGTGGAGTCGTGGGTGCGTGCTAAACCGGAGAAGACACGCGTGGGAGACCAAATGGCGGAGTGCTGTGAGTGAAACTAAACGGAGAAGCCATGCGTGGGCGACTAATGGCAGAATAAAAATATATATGTATATATATATATTTTTTTTTTTTTTTTTTTTTTTTTTTTTTTTTTGGCCATGGACTATATTGCGGGATTCCCTTTCTTTTATCTGTTTATTTGTTTACTTTGGACCATGGGGCACGCGGGTGATGTGGCGGGTTTGTGTTGGGCGGTCGTGCTGCCTAATTGAGTGTGGGGTAGGAAGCTGACCGCCTGCTCCGGGCTCTGCCGGCAGCTGGTAGAGACGGACAACCCTGGATGCCAGCGGTCCCCCGTACTTAGCCGCGGCCGCATTTTTTTTTTTTTTTTTTCATGGGGGGTTTCACAGAGATATTAATGTAGCAATGAAACCGGGGGTATTTTTGATTTTAATAAAAAAAAAAATTTATTTTTTTTTTACATATGGCGGGTTTATTATTATTATTTTTTTTATTTTTTTTTCCTTATGGCGTTTTTTTTTTTTTTTTTACATATGGCGGTTTTTTATTTTCCCTAGGTTTATTTTTTTTTTTTCATATGGCGGGATTTATTTATTTATTTGTCAGATTTGCTAAAAATGGCCTGGTCCTTGCTGAGGACAGTGCTGAGGAGATCGAGAGTGGACTGTGGTATGAACGTCGGCATGACCTGAGAGGATCATGACGTCAGCAGCAGTGGTGCCACGGCTGTGCGGATGGCGTGCGAAATGAGGCCCGTGACGTGGGGGATTTGTTGCGGAACGTGTAATCAGCAGACCGTATATATATATATATTTTTTTTTTTTTCTGGCGTTTTTTTTTTTTTTTTTTTTTTTTTTTTTTCCCTCCATATGGCGTTTTTTTTTTTTTTTTTTTTTCCCATATGGCGGGTTTCTTTGGTGATTGTGTGATGCGTTTTGAATGGTGTGGATTTTATTGTGGTGGATTTGTTTATACATTGATGTTGGCATGGCGGGTGTGTTCCCTGATGCAAGCCCTTGTGATGATGACTTGCGCCCCCCCTGAATGCGCTGCCTGCTGGGGGGGGAGCGGTAGCTGGATCTGTGGTGCTGGTGCAGGGGTCATGACGTGAGCAGCAGTGGTGCGAAATGAACCCCCGTGATGTGGAGGAAGGTGTGATTCGCAGATTTTTTTTTTTTTTTTTTTTTTCCAGGACTATATGGCGGGTTTCTCTTCTATGATACTGAGGAAAAAAATTTTTTTTTTTTTTTTTATGTGGCGTTTTTTTTTTTTTTTTTTTTCCATATGGCGGTTTTTTTTTTTTTTTTTTTTTTTTTTTTTCCATATGGCGGGTTTATTTTTATTTTTTATTTTTTCTTTCGGTTTCTATTTTCCCATGCGGGTTGTTCTGGTGGTTTGTGTGAAGCGTTTTGAAGGTTTTTATTGCGGTGGATTTTGGTACATGGATGTGGCGCCCCCCTCCTGAATGTGCTGGCTGATGGAGGGGAGCGGTAGCTGAATCTTGTGGTGCTTGGTGCAGGGGTGCATATGCGGCACCCCTCGGCTCCCCCCCCCCCCCCGCACAGCGCACGCGCACGGCACCCGGCCGGCCGCCGGTCACCGCGCATGCGCCGCGGCCGCGCATGCGCAAACCGGGCGTCGGGACGCGGCGGACGCCATTGGCAGCGCGGCAGGAGGACGGAGACGCGGGGAAGAGAGGGACCGTGGCACTGGTGTAGTGTGTGGAGGGGGAGCGTGGAGCGGCCGGGTGCGGCGAGCAACTGGTGACGGTGAGAGGGCGGGCGTGCCGCTGAGCTGGGCGAGGGGAACAACTTATTTCCAACAAAAGTAACAGAATGGTCCGCAGCAAGTGACAGTATGACACATATATATATTTGTGTGTGAGGGGAAGGAAAGTGTGGGATGATGGTGAGGAGGGGAACGGCGTTGGTGGCTGCCATGGGAACCTGGTACAACGTGTTTGGCAGCGCTGGGAGTGGGGATGTGGTGTGGTGACCGTGTGCATGCATGATCGGAAAACGTAGCAAACATGAAAACCGTGACTTGGAGTGAAACTGTGACATGGTTTGACAAGGAAAAGGTGAAATGAACGAGCTGGTACAGGGGCAGCCGTGAGGCCCTGTGCTGTACCGTATGACAAGACTTGCATGATCCGGAGCATGACAGACAAGAAAATAGCCAGTGACTTGTGAACGAAAAAATAGCGTGACATGAGTGAACGAAAGGTGAAATGAATTGAGCTAGTACAGGGGACACCCGTGAGGCCCCGTGCTGTACCGTGTGGATGGCTCATTGACAGGCATGACTGACATGAAAAACGGCATGATTCGAGAGTGAGAAAACCTGACCTGAGTCCAACAATGGCGAAACGAAAATGAGTGGCACAGAGGAACAAGCGGAGAGGCCCTGAGCTGTCCCGTGTGGACGACCCACAGCTTCACGGGCCACGCGACCCA